>NC_056731.1:1059255390-1059370390 GCF_019279795.1 Protopterus annectens | reverse complement strand
CCCTCAGAGCACCCCTATCACCTCTCCTGCATAGCACCTCACCCACACTTTGGCTATGACCACAGTCAACAGGCACTGAAGCCACATTAGCCACACTTCCCTGATCAATGTCATCATCCTCCACCTGTCCTATATCTGTGGACTCAGTGGACTGGCTAGGCATAGGCCTACTGGCTGTGTCTAGGGAAAATAAAGTGGGTAGCTGGATGCCAGCCTCTATGTCAGATTGAACCTCTTCACAACCTGACTGTGTCTCAGTTTGGCCACCACCATCATCAGTGTCTGCTGAGACACTGACATCAGGTGGTATAGGGCCCTCACTCCCACTGTCATGATCACCTGTGATAAAAAGAAAGAAACCCAGGAATGCATTAATACATGCACTACTATGGTAAAATATATGTTAAACATTTAATGGCACTGCCGCTATTACAGACAGTACAGCAATACACACATCACACCTAAAATGACACATTATGATATCTCTTTAAATGGATCTGCAGTACTGACATCACTTTATTTGGCTTACCATCTGCAGAAGGAATATCTTGCTGAATTTCTGACAGTCCTGAAAGAAGGTAAGCAAGAAGTAATGGCAACATCATCACATTTAAGAGTGAGATGCGGAGTAATACATATGCTGCTCTGTATCTGCATTAACTCTACTCTCAACAAGAATGTGGTTGACCACTCCATACTAAGCTCACAACTTTAGCAATCTTCAATCCCCCTCCCCAAAAATGACATGTAACACAGAAGTAACATTTATGTCAATTGTTTTACTATACAACAGTATTCAACTGGTCATATAACAAAGCCTACCTGGAAGCTTCTCTTGCGACTCAGGAGTGGCACCCACATCAAGGACATCCTGTGGTGCACTCTGCTATGAGCTCTTATGATGGAGTATATTAATCAGGAACTTTTCACTGTGCATAAGAAGTGGCTCTGTAGGAGGCCCTCCCCAGTTACTGTTTGGTCTAGAGCAACTGCAGCTGCTCACCCCAGTGCAGTAGTTATCATGTCAGTGACCCTGTGGTGCACCTGTTAATAGGTTCAGATGTTGCTGCCCACAGAATTGATGTTCTCAATAATTTGCTGCCATATCTGTAGCTTGTGTGCCATATTGGGTTGATCCTTTCCCAGTAGAAATATCCCATATTGGCAGACAGAATCAGCAATGATGTTATTCTCTGCATCACTGAATGGGGGTCTCTACCTTACTGACATTATTTGTGCCCTAAAAGACATCAGAATGATAATATATATAAGTATCATATAATTACAAAGTAACAGTTTCCAGATAAAACAGTCAGTATTATCCACTGGAAAAACATAAAACAGTCTACAAATGTGAAATACTAACAATGGCAGGATGCAAAACAAGGAGATTAGCAAGACCAACATATCTTTGTCCCACAGCAGTAACTCAACTGTGTTCCACCTGAAAGAACAGTCTATTCTAGTTTGTGACATAGCAGTAACTCTTTCTTGCTCTCCCCATCACAAAAGAACAGGAACATGAACCATTTTGTTAATAAAATATTTTTGTAATGCTAAAAATGCTTTCAAAGGACCTGTACCTGAAATATTTGTACATATTTGTAACACAACATTCTATGTTCATGTATTGTCAATCCTGTGTACCTCTGAAATGGCTTGACAAACAATACCATGCCACCAGTACACTTCTAACTAATGCATATAGATAAACATGTAAAAGCCTTTGCTTCACATTATTCAAAAATATATTTCAACATATGCATTATCTAGGTAAAAAAATGGAAGCATACCAGCAGGAGTTCAATACTCCTCTGTAAAAATATCCTTGAAGAAATAGACTACTCTGAAGTCCTGCAAACATGTAGCAAGTGTCCTCAATATCAGTTTTGCTAACTACACATTTGCCTTTTTTATAATGGAGTACATTATTAATGGATTGCGTCTGTGTGAGCCTGTGTTTCAGAGATGCTGATTACAGCATTAGCAGCTGAACTACATGCCAATTAACCGATCTGATGGAGCTATTCAGCAAGTTATAAAGCATCCATGTAGACTCCATGCTGTTTTTTTCCTGCAGATTTTAAAAGTTGTAGAGTACAGGCACAGAATGTCTACACAGAGAGAATCTTAGGAGCTGATGCTGTTTTAAACCATTTGCATATACTAGAGGATGAAAGCAATGCTCCTGCTGCCAATAGACTTAGGCTGATATGGAGAAGAGTTTTCAGGCCACATTTAACTTATCACAACATACACGGTATGGACACTGTAGAGTGCAACAGAGTGAACAGAGACACACTACAGGAACTCTGCAACCTCTGCCGGCCTCAACTCAGACAGAGCCTTTACCTCCTCATGTATTGGCTGTGTACTGCTTGCATCACAGTCAGCCCTGAACTAACACTGTGGCACCTGCTGCATTTACAAGGTAAGTTCTGATCATATACTGTATTGTTTAATAATATTATGGCCTGGCCTTGTATTTCATCACTTGATAGAGTAAGCAAGTTAAAGGTGGGAGTCTTGTACAGACATTTTAACATAACACATGACAGCAGATAGTCATTTGACTTTTATGTGTCCATTAGGAAGTAGTAGGCCTTAGGCATCAAAGACTGATACCTCTTCAAAGTACTGATGATCACTGCATGCCCTCAGTTTAGCACCATACATTTTTAATGGGAACTCATTACAGAGGGAAGTTAGGAAGTAATGAGACACATTGCAGTTTCTGACTTTGCAACCCTCACAATATCACACAGCAAACAGGCAGGATGCAAAACAAGGAGATTAACAAGATCAACATATCCCTGTTTGTGTCATAACAGTAGCTCAGCTTAGTCACCCCCTTGAAAGAATATTGTACCCTTGCATTTGCCATAACAACAACTCACCTTTGCTCCCCCCAAAAGAACAGTCTATGCTTGTGTGTGCCATCCAACCTGCCCTTTATTTGATGGCAACTCCATATCATAGTATTCCCAGTTAATGTTCTCACAAATTTTAAGGTAAATGATGTAGACAGGCTTACACACTGCATGTCTGTGAGTACTGGTCAGATAACCATACCTCTCAACTGTACAGATTTTTGCAAAATGTCCAGATTTTTGCCTCATATTTTTGGTGTATTCCTCCTAAAATCTGTACCTTTCTGGCAAATAGCTGAGGGTGGAGTCATTAAATAATGACAAACATTTGAGTTTGACTCCACATCCTTCAGAAAATGTATACTAACGCAAAACCTATTATTCTATCAACTTTCGAAGTTTGTAAGAACAATATTTAAAATCTGTCACTATTTGTCCCCCCATCATTTTAGGCTTTATCCCGATTTTTTGCTCTAAGAGGTTGAGAGGTATGCAGATAACTGATGAATGATCAAAAACACAGAAAGATAAGACAAAGCTGTATATTTGCAAGCCGTAATCATAACAGGTTGTGTGATCACTAAATGCACTACATCCTAATATCTTAAGTATAATAAATGGAGAAATAATTGATGCGTTGTTGTCAGTGTACATTCAATTGCACTTGGTTTGGTGAGGACTTACTTCATTTATTTTCTGCAAAGCTGTTTGTGTGGAAAAGATGGATTAGGCACCTATCCTGTTTTCTGACGGTGCATTGGAGTGAGAGTTAAAATACAGTCCTATGTAGACATATCTCATGTGAACTAACACTTTCTACTGAAATGTCATGGGGTGGATTTTCCTCATTTCAACTATTTCCCAGTTGTCTTTTTTTGTTTATTTGTTTGTTTTTGGGGCATGCAAGATGCACTGCTTAGGACAAATAGGTTTGACAATGTTCATCTGGTTTGCACATAGAGCGGCCATGCACAAACTGGACGAATGCACAACCCAGGTAGCACACAGAATCCAGACAGCCACAAACATAAACCAGATGTATTCAATTAATACTACTGACCACCTTGCAAACAAGTTGTGTGCCAGTGCTTACCCTCAAGTACTATGTTTGCGTGATGGTAAGTGATGCACAACATTTTTAAATGATGCAAAACCAAAAAGTGCACACTCTCAGTAAGCACGGTACCTGCAATTGGCATGAAAACATCATTCTACATTGGTCTTGATTGGTGATAGCATAATATATACAAAGAAAACCACTAGTACAAAATAAAAATGCAAAAACAAACAGAAGTGGAGCTGATAAATTATTTTACTGCACAATCAATCGGTACCTTGGCAGTTTTGCCTTAAATGGACATTTTAGTGCAAAGTGTAATTCACTTAAATACATTTCAAAAAACCCAACATCCAATCAAATATATTCACATACATTCAGCCATGGTTAACCCTTTGATAACTATTCAGAAAATACATGGTTAAGTAAAATATCAAAACTTTCAGAATTTTAATTAAATAAAAATTATCAAAAATGTTTTTAACATTTAATAACTTTACCACTAATATTATTTACTCAATCAATTTAATCAAACAAAAATAGAATATTCAATAAAAAATCAATTCATATAGAAAATATTCAATATTCAATAGAAAATTAATTAATATTTCGTTAAATTCATAAAACAGAATTTAATACAAGCAATAATCACAAATGTGCACTCAGATTATAGCTGAACAATCCTAATAAATTTATACAGGATGCTGAGTCAATCTTACCTAAATACAAGCAGCTTGACCTTATTAAACTTGATACATTCTAAAAACCTTTATAAATACATTGAAAAAAACAACCAGCGTAGTGAATCCCCCAATGAAATACATCACCTTAAAACACAAAATTGACTTCCAAATTAAGTCCCATGGGTGAAAGAGTCCTGTAATTCAAAATGAACTTACTTTCAAAATGTAATAATTTTCTAACCCCATCTCCACCCTGGTATAATAGTGGCTTGGCCAAACTGAATAAAATAAATGTGAAGTGTTACCCTGATGGACCTTAAAAAATGCTCAGCCACAGGACTCTTTAGATTGCCATTACGAACATCTCCAAGGTGCTCCAAAATCCTAGTCTTGACAGCTCTTTTCATCTGACCCATATACCATTTAGTTTTAACACAATCACACCCAATAATATACACTGCAGTGCATGAGAGACAGCTGAACCTACCCCTATACATGAATCTCCTCCCATTAATGTGTTCTCCCCCCAAACTTTTGACATGATTACAAACTTTGCAATGGCCACATCTGAATATGCCTGAGGAGTTGGAACCTGCCCCACAATGAACCATGTTCAGAAGCTCTTTAAGGCTGGCATAATGTCCATAAAGAAATTCACATATCTAGGAAATGATTGCCCAAACTGTGCATCACCACTTACCAAATGCCAAGAATCCAGAAATATTCTTTTCATCCTATCTGAAAAATCAGAATATTTAGAGACAAAAAAGATTTTCCTATTATTCACATTCACGGATCCACTATCCTGTTTACATTTTCCATCCCTGTCCACCTTCTTATTATTAACCACCTGAATCGATGCTTTATCCAATAATTCTTTTTCATAGCCTCTCGTACTTAATCTTTTTTTCGCATTTGATAAAAATTCAATCCTACACAAGTCATCAGAGGTATTCTAAGAAATTCTTTTAAATTCCCCCAGGGAATTCTGTTTGTTTTTGCGTTTTCATTTTGGTGATAGGCATGCCAGGTGTTTGTGGAAAGGTTTTGATATTCAGTGCTCAAAGATGGGGTATCCAAGATTCCACTGTTTGTTGGATTCCTAGTGAATGAACATTGGCCCATGTTATTGCAGATGGGCTATCTTCACTCAGATTACAAATCAGAGGCATGGAATAGTTGTGCCCATGCTCTGAACAGTGCTACTGGCATTCCCTGCACTTTTGAGCAATGTAGAAGTCACTAAAGAGACCCCAGGATGAAGAAGAGGGCTATCCTTGAACATTTGTTTGAGGAATGTAGGACTGTGGGTACCCAACAGATGTGTAAGCATCCCTTAGAGACTACTTGTAAGAGTTAAAAGATGGATATATAATGTGTTAACCCATGCTACTAGACTGGCACAAATGCGAGAAGCATGTGGCATGTACATATCCAAATAGTACTGTTATTGTAGCATTAAAATAAAAACACCTTTTTGGTTTATTATAAAGTTGTATCAAACTGAGCCTGTATCTCTCAACTGTAACAGGAAAGTATGTATGTTGTAGGCCAAAACAACAGGTCAGTATTAGAGAGTAGTCAGAGGTTGTGGGTTCAAAAAACACACCTCCCAGATATACAATATTGATAAGTTTTCATCAATATTACAATGTAATGTCAGACGTTTAAAGCAGTGGCACCAATTTCCTGCTGTAAACTGTAATCAGTATAATTGGAATATGGATGTATGCAATATATGCACACATCAGGGATTGCTTACAGTCTGTAGTATAGTGTGCATCTGTTATAACTAGGTAGTCTTAACAGTAAAAAGGTTATTTGTTAGGAGTTAGTAGTCTTAAAAGTAAAGGTAACAGAACAGAGTCAAATAATGTTATCCATACATTGTATGTCACAGATGACGTTGCTAATTTTTTCCCTTATTTGTCTCTCACCCCAACCCTTATCCTCTCTTTTTTATTCATTTTTTACTTTTTGTTTTTTTTTCCACACAGCAGAGTGGGGTAGGCCTGCCCCACAGGATCTACATGCCCCACTCCACTGGCTATGCCATCAAGGCCAGCACTTCTGCGACGCAACCTGTAGCATGACCTCTGCTGCATCTGCACTACATGGCCCCTCAGGTAGTTTTGTCTTGCAGGATAGGACAGTGGCTCCCTCCAACAGAAGTGGCAGAGGTGGCCTACCCCACTCTGCTGTGTGAAAAAAAAACAAAAAGTAAAAATTTAAAACAAAAATGAAAAAAAAATGACCTGGTCATTACTAACATGGATGACCGTTTCTCTATACCAATAGTTAACTCCTCCCTGGTTAGATCCGACCACAAACTAATCACCCTGGAAATCCACATCTCTCCTACCCCCCCCTCCCGAAAAGGTAACCACCATGAAAAAATTCTCCAAAGATAACTTTGAGCTCCTAGAAACAGAGGTGGCTAACTTCATGGCACCCATGCAAATGGAGAATAGTTTCATGACCACTGAATCATACACCAATGCACTGTACAAACAAGTACACATATGCATGGATCTCACCATACCCAATAGAACCAAGATGGTCTCCTCCAAAAAAGGAAGCCAATCTGGTGGTCCCCTGTCATAAACAAACTCTACAACAGAAGGAGGAAACTGATGTGGAATAAGGTGAAGTCCCAAGACTGGAAAAACTCCCTTATCAGACTAAACAAAAAGTTGAGATCCCTCATCAAATCCTCTAAAGCTAGCCATGAAAACAGAATTGCAGCAGATAGTAAAGACAACCACAAGGCGTTCTATAGTTATGTAAAGAATCTCCATGGCAATCCCTTCACCAACATGCCCATTGAAATCTGCTCCAATCACCACTCTCTCACTCTTGGGCACAGTCCTCACCGCTTCATCCAACTCATTCTAATAATTTTCTGTCTCATCCATCACACACGCAATTAGCAGAGCATATGCACTAACAACAGTCATCATTACACCATCAATTTCCAGCTTTATTAACATCACTCTTTTCACCTCCAGAAACACTCTTGCCATACTATTCCTTCAGAATAACCCCTACACCACTTCTCCTCCCATTCATACCATGATAGAACTATTTGGACCTGACTCTGATACACCTAGCCTTATGCCCCTTCCATCTGGTCTTTTGTATGCACAATATATCAACCTTCCTTCTGTCCATCATATCAGCTAGCTCTATCCCCATACCAGTCATACTGCCAACATTAAAAGTTCCTACCCTCACTAACACACTCCTAGCCTTTTTCCTCTCTTCCTGTCATATGAGCATCGGACATCCTCCAGGGTATGTCTGTGAATGGAAAGGCTACTCTGGTATCAAATGACTTAAGCATGTTGCAGCAATATTAAGAAAGTGTGACTACTTTTGGCCTGTCACCCCCATATATGTGTGGCATCCTCCAAATGTCCTGCTCTAACAGGTTGACAGGAATGACTGAGCAGCAAGAGTGTAAATACAGTGTGCCATATTGCCATAGAACAGAAATGTATATCAAGTATTACCTGTATACATCTATGTATGAGTAGGTGTACCTGGCTGCCTCATAACAACAAACATGGGATGCAAAATATCAGGTAAATAAGCTGTACACATTGTACATGTGTGTAATCTCAGTTTTTGTGCATCCAACAGAGTTAGATTTCTACAGCTACTGGTTGGTGCATTCCTGACACAGACATGGGTACTAGAGTAAGCATGATTATCAGGTTGAAATTTCTGATGTGTCCGACTGTCTTATGACCTTGTGTCCATGCCTACTACAAACAGTCATATGACCACCAACATAGCTGTATTGACTCAGCAATACATTACCTGTAAAACCTGTCTCCACCAAAGTAGAGTAATCCCATTTGCTGGATAGCAGCAATACGCAAACCACATAATTGTTTGCTATATCAGCTGTACAGATCAGAATATGAGCAGGCACTAACTTGGCAGCAAGTCAGACTTTATCGGAACAAGCATATAAGGTCAAAGGTGGATTGCTGTAAGGCTAACTATGAGTACAAATTGGACACATCCACCAATGGCAATCACAAGGCCATCTTCACATATGTCTGCAGTCTCAGAGGCAATGATCTAACCCACTCTGTAATGGTGGTCAGTCACACCACATACATACACACCATAGCTATAGCCAACCTGCTGCAGACAGGTTTAGAGCAAACATCACTCCCCTGGCTCACCATCAGTCTAGGTGAATATGCACAGCATCCACACCCTTCCCCTCATCATCAGGGAGCAGGTGCATACTGCCTAATCAAAGTCAACAAAAGCAAGTCTCCATGGGAACTGAGAACATTCCTCTTTGCATTCTACATGAACTCAGGCGTATACTTCCAGCTCCATTACACATTGTATGCAAGCAAAGTCTGAGCACCATTGACATCCCATCTGCAAGGAAGATGGCCAGTGTCATCCCTCTACACAAATGTGAATGATAAATGGTAGTTTATGCAATGTACTGGCCCTCATTGGGGGAACATGACAAATCAGGACCAGGAGTGCAATGCAGGTTCATACTGTGCTGATAGATGATGGGTATGATGTGGTTGCAAGTGGTGGCTAATGATAAGCAATACTGATGTGCTGGTTCTGTAAATAACTCGGGGCAATATCTGAGGTCCTGTGATGTGTTCCACTGTTAATGTCTTCCAGGTGACATGAAGTGTCAGCTGGCATACACTGCAGAGGAGCATGTAGCTATTACTGAAGCAATAATACAGCACCATGCGGTGCTGTTTGGTCGGAGCCGACAAAATCTGTTGGAGCGAACTGCCCCGTGGGATGACCTTGTCCACAGAGTGAACACCTTGGGCCACCATGGCCACACATACCATCAGGTCAGGCATTACGCAACTGACCTGATACATTGTTCCCAGCAAAGGGCTGCTGCCGTGGCCAGGGATTGCATTGATACGGGTGGGGGTCTAATCACACAGGCCCCACTTATGGCAACAGAGAGCTCCTTGCCAACCTTGGGGCAGCCCCCACACAACACCCATCACATGAAATACCAGTTGTGAAGGTGGGTGGCACCCAGCCAACAGGCGAGGAGCGTCCAGGTAAGGCCACAGTGCACATCAATGTATTCATGTAGCAGTCATATTGTCTTCAATACAGTATGTAGATGCATATGTCAGTTCAAACTGCAATTGTGGGTGGGGTTTAGTAATGCACACAAGTGCACATCTATGGTGTGGGACAGCAAATTGTGTACTATCATAGCTTGTACTGTACCTGTGCAGAAACATAGCATTCTATCTTGTACCAATGCCAAATGTGAATCTGCTGACAATACCTCTCCCCTACAGCTACTTAGGTACCTCTGGTCTGCATGTGGGACAGCAGCTTGAAGCCGGTGAGTATGGAATTTCCTGTTGTGGCTCACCAGTACCCCAGGCATGTTGAGTTCATGCATGTGATCATGCACACAACTGTTACTCTCAGCTATTTTGCAATATCTGTATGTTCAGTTGTGGTAGGGTTAACTGCATTGCATCACAGTGGTCATCACAAGGGCCTATTTACAGAAGATGTCACATATCTGTAGCATACCTCACAACCTGTCATTGCAAGAAATGTGGACAAAGACTGACAAAATGGGGGGAACAAAGGCACAAAACTAGGGACATATTTTATAAATTAGTGTTATACAGTGCATATAAATGGCATATACACACCTATTAGAATGCCAGGTATTTGTGAAATAGACTGCCCATACATGACAAGCAGAGTGCCTCTTTGGCCCTCTTCAAAAGGAACCTTGATGATTGGATGAGAGATAGGAAATTCACCCAGGGGATCACGTCAGTCACCCTGCTAGACAGGGGTCCAGGAAAGTAATTACTGTGGGAAGAAATAGCCAGGGAATTGCTATGGCTAGGCTTGTATAGGCCCTAGGGCTGATAGCTTAGTACCAACCTATGAACCTATAAAAAATGAAAGCACAATAACATATTTTGAAACCCATCCAACATTTCAAGTGACCTATAACCTGTGCAATTCAATTGTAAAACAAACAAATCTGTTAGGGGAACAATTATGACACATAAAAAACTTACAAGAAGCTAGATGCATGTGTGTGCACAGGCTGAAGCTAATATTGTATTGAAGCAGCTTTCAATATTATTAAAGCATTATGTCTTCTTGGGTACACACCTGCCATCAGTCACAGAGACTCTTTGATTAACAGCAAATAATGGTCAGATGTCCTACCTGGATTATCCTAAATTTACTCAGTTTCCTGCTACAGCAACAGCCATAATTTGCATACAGCTTACAAAGCAGCAAAGGGATCTCATTTGTGAAAGGTATCAGCCCAGATAAGGGTACACACATTGCATATACCATTGAGCACAGTGAAGACAGTCATCAACTGGTGGTGGAAATAAGGAGCAACAGTGACATTGCAAAGAACTGGACATCCCTCCAAATGTGTGGAAAAGACAAGATCCATACTGGTCAGGGAGGCTGCAAGGAGACCTACAGCAACACTACATGAGTTGCAGGAATCACTGGCAAGTACAGGTTATGTACTACATGTGACAACAATCTCCTGTATTCTCCACATTTCTGGCCTATGGGGTAGGTTTGGAAGATGGAAGGCTTTTCACACACAGACCAACATTCAGGTTTGGCGAATTTCTCAAGAAGAATACATCATGTCCCCCAGTAGCATGTGGGGAAATGTGTTATGGTGTAATGAGACCAAGGTTGCACTCTTTGGCCACAATACCAAAAGGTTTGTTTGGCAGAAGAACAACACTGTGCATCAAGAACACCATTGCCATGGTGAAGCATGGTGATGGCAGTGTTTCCCATTGTGGGTTGCTGTTCATAAGCTGGAATTGGGCCTGTTTCCAAGGTAGAGGGGATTAGAAGCAGTTCAAAATACCAGTCCCTTTTGGCACAAAATCATCATGTGTCTGCTAGAAAGCTGTGGATGGAGAGGACTTACACCTTTCCACACAACAATGACCATACCATACATCAAAATCCATAAAAGAATATCTTCACTGGAAGACTATCAATATTTTGGAATGGCCAAGCCACAGTCCACAAATACATCCAATAGAGAATCTGTGGGGTGCCCTGAAGAGGCCTGTGCAGAAGTGATGCCCTCGCAATCTCTGACTCCCAGCTTCCCAAGAGGACTGACATCTGTTTTAAATTATTATTTCAAAATTATTAAATCAAAAGGTGCTTTAACAAAGTATTAGTTTAAGGGTGTGCTACAGTCATGCTAACAGCCTATTGTACATATTTCAACTTCTACATTTTATCCATAACTGATATGTTTGTTCTTCAATTGGATTGCATAGGTTATAGGTCACATTAAAGGTGGGAAATGTTATCACATGATTTCTTTGTTCTCATTTTATATATCAGACAAACCTGGCATGTTAACAGGGGTTTCTACAGTTATAATATCCACTGAAAGCTGAGAAGGTTGTTAGTGTAACCAGTTCTGTTGTAACATACATGTACTGCAGGTTTTGATGTGTGAGACTCAAAATATGTCATTAAATAGTGACACCAGTCCTCATATCATCCCTGTAAAGTGTCAGACAAATACAGGATTTATGATGAACAGACCAGAAATATGGGCCACACATGTAGACATTCAGCGACAATCTGCATAGTTGAGAGCTATGTTCTGTAGGCGTTGCCACTGTGCTATACAGGTGAACAGCAAATATGTGTACATGGGTGCATTGTGTACTTGAAGGCCCATCACCTGCTAACACTACTCACATATCACAGAGGTGTATATAAGCTGTAATATGAAGTAGAAATGGCTGCACTGCATGATGTTGAGGGCCTATCCAAGGTGTGTATGTAGTGGTCTAATTGTGTTGTGAATGTCACCAAACTGGTTATTATGAGGTCTGTGTAATGCCTATCTGCCACCTCACCTGTATGTGTGTCTGTGTGTGTGTGTGAGTGTGTGTGCATGTGTAGCAGCAAACAGTATAGAGCAAGTATTAATTTACATATGTTGTATTTCCCCCACAGGTGGTCATGGTGGTCACAGTCTGTCCCGCTCAGTATCTGATGTCAGTGTCTCTGCTGACTCTGGCAATGATGATGGTCATATTCAGGCACAGGTGGTGTTGTCAGGGGGTGAATCTGTGCCATCGGTTGGCATCCCACAGTCATCCACAATGTCCCCGCACACAGTCACAATCCCCACACATGCCCCATCACGAGCAGCCACAGATGATGGACAGTTGGCAGGTGGTGGCATGGAACAGGCTAGTATGGTGACTATGGCAGGTGTGAGTGTAGACACTGTCCATAGCCAGAGTGCAGATGAGGTTCCACACAGGCGGATAGACATGGGTCCTTGCAGGAGGACTGCTTCTTGTTAATCCACTATCGCAAGTGCCACAGCAGGTGTCAACAGACACATCTTTCAGGCTGTCCATGGATGCACAGGCATGTAGTGGATGCAACACCAGACAAATACACAGGGTGGTGGATGTAAATCTTCCTGATTTATGTGGTGACATATGTGATGTTGAGGCCACATGCCAAAATACTCAGGTCATGAATAGACGGTGGGGTGAGACCTTGGCAATCCTTGACTGTGGCATTTCTGTGCTAGAGCATGTGGTGGGAGATGCGCATTGGCCACGTGAACGTAGGTCAGCACCAACATCAGCTGAGAGTCTAAAGGGCCATGCACCTTCACACTCCCCTAGTGGCAGTGACACCAGCACTACTGAAGAGGGGTTGCTGTCCACATCACAATGGATCAGGCCATGTGCACGTGGTCCTGGCCGGACCTGTCAGGGACACAGATCCAACAGACAGCAGTCACCATCAGGGAGCATTACTGGATCTGGCCTTGGACCTGGTGGTGTCAGTGAGACCCATGGCAGTAGCAGTTCACATGTCCATGGCCGGAGATGGTGAACTGGACACCCTGCCATGTACAGTCCACAGCTGTTCAACATACCTCTGTGTAGGGTGGCCACATGGTGTGACTGTGTAAATACATGCACACACACACATCTGTATCACAGGCAGGTCACCTCCAGACACACACAACACCTCTCCCCAGCCCATCTATAGGATATACCTCTAAACACACCCACATGGATGTCAACTGTTTAGCACAGCCTAGGCCTCTGGCAAACTCATACCACACACTGTGAATATGATGATACCTGTGCCACATCCCTGTCATCCATACCATCGATGCAGAGACAGGCTAATATGGGTCTGATGCACAGGGTGAATATAGTACAGTGTAGCTATGTAATACTGTGTAAGGCGCTGTTTGCTTGCAGTTGTTATGGGTACACATAAAGGTGTATGCACCTTATTAGCCATGATGCATTATTGCTGTTAATACCGCTGACTCAATGTAGTCTGATATGCTGTATTTTGTTTGTGTTCCAGGTGTCTGTGTGTCTGCAGGCTGTGGCCCTGCAGACATTACCAGCGTGGAGTATGGCGAGTGGAAATACACTGTTTCATAGCTGAGGTACAACTTTATATGTACATTTACCAGGTGTGTATGCATGCAACACTGTGTGATGGACACTATTGTCAGACAGTGTGACCTGGCATACATACCCTTTGTCACAGACAGGTAGCCTTCAGACATGTCACCTCAGTGTTGAGCAGTACCACAGGCTCATACATATGAAACAGGTTACTGGAGTACTGTCAGTAGATCCCTCACCAGCTTAGCTGTTAGATTGATTACAACAGATTCACATGTCAGCATGTGTTGCCCCTGCCATTTCTTTCCCATATACTCAACCCTGATGCAGTTGATGAGGGCATGCATGGTACTGTGTATGACAGGTTTGTGGTATGTATTCCTGACTTCACAGGGTGGAACAGGGAGACAAAATGGTACATCCTTTGCATACGCACAGTAAAGACTGACACAGATGCTGTGCATACAGTAGCACAAACACAGTTGGCAATGGACAGATTCGTAAACCTACATATCCACTTTAATGTACTATAGTGCTATATACACATGACATGCCCCACATAGATTATATGCATGGAACATAATCCACTACCTCTTACAACACATAATGTTGTGAAGGCTTTCATGGATGGTGAGATAACCTACCAGAAATAGCAAATGGATTAATATTCTGCTCCTACAAGCCTGGACAAGTGATACGGCAACAAACATTGTATCAGCATGATGTTTCAGTCAGGTATGATATCTGATGCTGGCATGTGTGTCAGTACACTAACTGTGACCTATTTCACAACAATATCACATACATGGTCATTGTTACGGGACATAGACCACATATGGGTTGCAAACATCCAGATATTCCATATACATCTGTACAGATGACTGGAATGGCCTGTACAATGGTTTAACATGCTGCATGTGAGGCAGATGCCATTAACATGCTATATAAAGTAATGCGATCAGGAGGTGATAAACAGGTGTGGATGGTACACACATCAAAAGGGTATAATCCATACAGGATATGATTCTCACCCAAAAATACACAAACACATGCACACAGTTGCCAGTATTGAAATTAGAACCCCTGCCTATCTAGTTATGTCTACTCTAGTGTTACGCAGTTATCAGACATGCCACAGAGCTTATACAAATTTACCTTGTCCTGAGGTACTTCTAAGGTGAATGACATCAGTAGGCCTTCTAAAGTAGGGTGATGGGAATTGTACAGGGTGTTACACAACTCAAAATGGTATAAGCAATGTCCAAAATGATTCTCAAACCAAACATACACACAAACACAGTTGCTAGTGTCAAGATTAAAACCCATACCTATCTAGTTATGCCTACTATATTGTTACGCAGTTATCAGATGTGCCACAGAGCTTATATGAATTCAGCTTATCCCAAGGTACTTCTAAGGTGAATGACATCAGTAGGCCTTGTAAAGTAGGGTGATAGGAAGTGTACAGGGTGGTACACAACTCAAAATGGTATATCCCAAACACACACACACACACACACACACACACACACACACACACACACACACACACACACACACACACACACACACTCATGCAGAGCTTACTGGGCTGACAAGTGGCCAAAGGCAGTGATAAGGGGAATAACATCAGCAGGACTGATAAAGCAGAGCTGTGGGTGGGAAACTTATCAAAATACTTCTTCTTACAAACATACACACTTATACACACACACACACACACACACACACACACACACACACACACACACACACACACACACACACACATACACATTTGCGAGAGTTGAGAATAGAACCTCTGCCTACCTAGTGATTTGTATTATAATGTCACACAGTTATTGTATACACTACAGAGCTTACTGGGTTGACAACTGACCAAAGGCACTGATAAGGGGAATGACATCAGCAGGACTGATAAAGTGTGGCAATGGGTGGGAAACTTATCAAAATACTTCTACTTACAAACATACACACTTACACACACACACACACAGACACACACACACACACACACACACACACACACACACACACACACCCACCCACACACACCCATGCACACACACACAAACACACAAACACACACTTGCCAGATCTGAGAGTAGGACCCCTGTCTATCTAGTGATTTGTTCTATAGTGGCAAGCAGTTCTTACATGCGCTACAGAGGTTACTGGGCTAGCAACTGGCCAAAGGTGCTGATAAGGGGAATGACATCAGCAGGACTGATAAAGTGGGGCACTAGGAAGTGTTGCTGGTGGGAATAGCCTAAAACTGTTTCACCTACAAACAAACAAACACACACTCCTTCTCTCTCTCTCTCTCTCTCTCTCACACACACACACACACACACACACACACACACACACACACACACACACACACACAGTTGCCAGTATTCAGATTAAAACCCCTACCTACCTAGTTGTTTGTAGTATAGTGTTACGCAGTTATCACACATACTACAGAGCTCAGAGCTTATAGCAGTGCCCGCTGTCCAATGGTACTTCTAAGATGAATGACAGCAGCAGATCTTGTGAAGTAGGGCAATGTGACGTGTACTGAGTGTGAACAGTCTCCTAATACTTAGACCAATGGACACATACACACACACACACACACACACACACACACACAGAGGCAGGTGATGTGATATTATAAGCCCAGCCTCAGTACTATTACACAATGGATCTAACCTTTTATGCTGGCAGGTGCAACTGTTTACAACTGGTATGCCATTGTCCACAGCAGGACATCACTGCATGCCAATCAGGTTATCCATGTGTGTGACTCATTCTGTGTCCTCCTGTGTCTCTCTCTATCACTGTCTGTCTCTCACTTCCCCACATCTATGTGTGTGTATGCATGACATATGTTATCTGTTGCCCATATATATGTGTGTGTGTGTATGCCACGCAACAGATGCAGATATATCACATATGGGCCCCCTACAGCTACCTGAGGGTAATCCTGTCTGATATGTGTATGTGGGGACAGTTAAGGTGTACACAGCTATCTGTATGCACAGGCATATATACACCATACAGTCATATATCCTGATGTGGGTTCTGAGATGTCCTGTGATTCTTTAAGTGTAGGATCATGCCCAGTGTCACCTTCTATAGTTAGAGTGGGACTCCATTCCATAGATAATTGTACTCAAGTCCAGGGTTTTGTGTGCTACAGCCATACTTCTCAGGAGTACACAGGACTTTCCTCAGGGTACTGGCTTTGTTTAGCAGACATTTTCTGACATATCTGTAATCTGACACTGCAATGTGTTGTGCCATTACCTAGTGCCAGACATCCTCAGATCATCACAGTGCTTTACCAGAGGAATACTAGTTGCATGATGCATAGACCAATACCATGAAGGCAGCTATGTGCATTCTTGGCCAACAAGGCCATTTGTGAGGTGTGGCTAGAGCCTGTTGAGGGATGATGTGCTGTGTAAACAGTCCAACAACCTGGTGATGTACTGGCTGGGGATCTGCTGCTTGTGTGGTATCTTTCTAATCTGAGATGTCATACCTTGTGTGGCCATACCTCTCAACTGTACATTTTTTGGCAAGTTGTTCAGGTGTTTGGCTAGAGGTTTCATCCTGTCTACATAAACCTGTGTTTTTATGGGAAGTTAGTTGCATATAATTGAAGACTGATGTTACAAAATAATGACAGACATTATTGTTTCAGACTACATAACCTTCAGACAATTCCTGATACTGCAAACCCCTCACCCTACCAACTTTCTCAGTATGTATGGGTGATATTTACAACGCATGCCTATCCTTGTACCTTTGTTCCACTTTTATTTTTGCCCTTGTCCAGACATCTTGCTGTCAGAGATTGGGAGGTATGGATGTGGGTACAGAGTGCATTGTACTATGCAAGCATGTCCATTATATGTAAAAGTAAACATAAGAAAAAAGGGTTATTGAGAGTAACCACTGGCATCAGTCCCAAAAAGCAATTATATTCACAAAAGCATTGGCACCACAGCTACACATCCTTCAAGATGTCTATTATATGTGTAGTATATTTCACATAGTACTGTAACTTCCAGGTATGTTAGTGGCAGAGCAGTGGGTGTCAATGACATGTATAACAGTTGTCACTGCAGTTATCTGTACATGGCCCTGTCAAAAACAGCACTGTACCTACGGCACTACAAGACGACTGCCATGAGAAAGCGCTGGCCAGATCCTGACAGTATTAATCACACATGCACATAGCGCATTGACCCCTGCTTATTGTGGAGAGGCAACATCTGTTCATCTGTATTGGTACAACCCTGCCAATGTATGCTATGCTGCTATTTCTCTGCAAACATACATGTTACTGCATTTCTGTGGGTCTATGGGGGGCACACCTGCCAACTGTACACATTTGCATAGACTGTGCTGATATTTGCTTTACATTTTGGTTCCATTTAACATACTATTGTGCCCTCTCTTGGGGACGAGAGACATATCAGTAAAGACCACAGGTCAGATTGTAATGGCATACATTTGAGTTTCAGACTTCTTACCCGTCCTTACCTTACTGAAATTGTGAGTCCTGCTGTGCTATCACTGCATGAGTTTGTACGGGGGTAATTCAATATTGCCGCCATTTGTGTGCCTTTACCAGACTGCCTATACATGGTAAGTTACAGGTAATGTGATGTGTGTATCTTCCATTTTACTGTGTGCAAGTCAGAGAAAGCAAAGCCTGAGCATATTGGGCAAGCCTCCGTCTGCCTACAGGAGCAGTCAGGGTCCTCTTCCTCCTCTGAGATCCTCTGTGCCTGTGGCAACCTTGCCAATGGTGTTGGGCTGTGTGACCCTTCCCTGTGCTGTTCCTGCTGCAGCTGTTTGTGTAGGATCATATTGTGTAGCATGGCACATACTATGTTGACATGCGGCTAGAAAGTACTGCAAGGCTCCACCAGATATGTCAAGGCAATGGAACCATGACTTGAGCATCCCAAACACATGCCCTATAATGATCCTGGTTTGTGCATGTGCCTCATTATGGCATTCTTGTGTGGGTGTGTGTACATTTCTGATAGGCATCATCATCCACGGCTCCAGTACATAGCCTGCATCCCCCACCCGATGGCCATATGGGTTGCTCCTACTGGCAAATTCCTGGTACAATGTCAGATGCGGGAGTAGTGATTTCTTCCAGGGCTGCCAGCACATGCATTCATGATAATGCCCTAGGCATTGCACATGACCTAGCAGTTGATGAAGGGGAATCCCTTGTGATTTATGTAGACCCTACTCTGTTTACTGGGTGGTGCTTTGATGTGGATGTGCATGCAGTCTATAGCACCCAGTACCTCCAGGTATTCTGCTACTTGGTGGAAGAGATGCATATTGCTGGTCCTCTCCTCACGGGTGCTGGGGAAGTAAATGTGCTCACAGGCATGTGGTAGCATGGCATCCAGGAACTGGTGGAGTTCCCTGGATGCAGATGCCTTTGAGACCCCCATGATGTCCACATTAGGTCTTTGGAAAGTACCTGTAGCTAGAATCCTTAAGGCTACCACATACCTTGGTATCCAGTGAGATGGGTTCCCCCCTTTTGGCTCTAGGTCTGAGTTGAGGCTGGCACTGCTTGGTGATTTGCTGAAGTATGTCTCTGTCCACCCTGTAGCACTCTACTATCTCCAGATCATGTAGCCCCTTGTAAGTTACCCTGGGTCTGAACACTCTTCTCCTCGTCCTTGGTCTGTGCCAGTTGTCAGCATTATCTCCTCTCTGCCCTCAGTCTCTAGTACATACTGATGGATCAAAGCAATGGCAGCCCCTAATATTTTTCCAGATAAAATTCCCCTGCATGTGTACACCAATGGTGCAGAGCTTACGGGAAAAACAGACTGTAAGTTGTTTCCATAGTTTATACTATTGTGCTGCAGATGCTGCCTGTATGTTGGCTGACTATGATGCATTCCACCTGCTAGCTATGTAATTTGTACTTGATTGATTTTATTCTACTATTTTCCTTTTTTCCCCTTCCCATTTACATCTCTTTTAAGCCCTGAGGTTTACCGCGCAAACCCAGCGCCCAAATGTAAACAATCTTATCTAAACTAAAGCCTTGCTCCAATGGCCCTGACAATATACCCTCCTCCTTCCTTAAATGTGCTGCAGAAGGCATAGCTCTCCCTATCAGTATCCTCATTAACAGATCCTTAAAAGAGTATTATGTACCCAAACTCTGGCGCTCAGCCTATATCCTACCTCTTCACAAAGGTGGCAAAAACACCAACATTTCCAATTTCCGTCCAATCGCACTTCTATCCCCTATATCTAAAATATTGGAAAAATGTGTTCACCACCAACTTATGCCTTTCCTAATCCAGAATCACCTCCTAACACCCACCCAGCATGGCTTTCGCCCTGGCCAAAGCACTATAACTGCCTTACTATCCTTCCTAGAAACAATCAATCAAGCTTGAGATTCCGGACTACTAGTATCCACACTACTGCTTCGACACCATCTCCCATAAACACCTTCTTTCTTGTCTCACCAACATCAATCTCTCCCCCACTTCTCTAGCCTGGTTCTCCAGTTTCCTATCTGACAGATCCCATGCCATCAGATGAAAGAACTCTACCTCCTCCTTCTTGCCAACACCAACCAGCGTTCCCCAGGGATCCATCCTAGGACCCTTACTTTCCAACATCATTATTAATAACCTCCACACTGCCATCCCTGATACAACAGTCATCCAATATGCTGATGACTCCACCTTAGTTTGTGCCACCTCTAACCTACCCGAACTACTAACCAAAACCCAAATAGCATTTTCCACTATAGAGAACTGGATGCAACAAAACCATCTCTCCCTCAACTCTAACAAATCCAAAATACTACTCTTCTCCCCTACTAGGGCTTTCCCCTTTGACAAAAACGCTTTCATAGTCCTAAGCCAAACCAAAACTGCCATTGAAGTTGTCCCTTCCGCAAAACTTCTTGGCATTACTATAGACAAAAACCTGAAATTTGACATCCACATACAACAAAACATAAAGAAAACCCACCAAAAGTTAGGTATGCTCTACCGGAACAACTGCTTTCTTACTATCTCCTCTAGACATACCCTGGCAACTACCTACATTCTACCTACACTACTCTACGGCACCCCTCTCTTAACTAATCTGTCTTCTTCTATCATCTCTAAACTTGAAACTTGCTATAATAAGGTCTCTAAATTTGCCACTAATTCCAAAACCTCAACTCACCACTGCCTTTCCCTACAATCTCTAAACTGGCTGGAACTATCTAACCACCTAGACTATCTCCAACTAACCACAACTCACAAATTAATATTCTGCCCTGAAAAATGCCTAGCCATAACAAACGTCCTTCCTCCATACATCCTGAATAGATCTCTGAGATCCGAACACCAAAACTTCATCTCCATCTACAAACCAAAACGTCCCGCTGGCCAACTACTTCTCTCCTTCTCACTAGGTAAGAAATGGAACTCTCTTCCCCCTTCTCTCAGGAATATACCCAACATAGAATCATTCAAGACCCAACTATTCCTATACCTATCATCCAAATGGAAATGCTCCTGCTTC
This sequence comes from Protopterus annectens, assembly GCF_019279795.1. Taxonomy (NCBI): domain Eukaryota; kingdom Metazoa; phylum Chordata; order Ceratodontiformes; family Protopteridae; genus Protopterus; species Protopterus annectens. Next base: position 1,059,348,738 of record NC_056731.1, on the reverse strand, counting down.
CACCCTACATAAATTCTACTGAATGCCCCCATTGACTATTTTACATTGCTTGCGTTTACTTCTACTCTCCTAAAATAGACTCAGCAGTCTTTCTCTGACTAATGAATTTCTTCCATAACACTACAAACTGCAAATACTGTATATATCAGTACCACCAATGTAAAAAAAAAAAAAATTCCTATTCTTACAGATATTTGTATCATATTGTATTGAATTGATATTCCAGTAATGGGTGTTCTCTATTATCTATTAGCTGTGTTGTTTGATTTTCATCTTATGCATCTGCATTTCTGAATGTATGAATTCTATTCTTGTATTTTACTTTAACATAATGTAACCTTCATTGTATTTGTATTGCTTACGGAGCTTTTCTCCCCGGGCCTCCACTGAAAACGGGCACTTTTAGGCCCAGTGGACTTCCCCGGTAATCAAACTGAAAATAAATAATTAAATAGATCTTGCTATTTCCAGTTTTTTTTGTTTTGTTTTGTTTTAGACCTGATGCACGTGATGCATACATGTTTAACTAATGTAAACATGAAGAAATGAGGTCTATATTACAAGATCGAATGCTTAGGTGATCGGACACCTAAGCATCAAACTTGTAATATCAAAAGCAAAAAAAAAACAGCAAATGGCCGATTTAACACAGAGAAAGATTTCCCTTGGCCATCTGCCAGATTTTGCTGTTTTGTCTACTGTTGAGTGATCTCTGAGTTGGTATATTCAGTTGGGGGTGTGTGGGGCACAGACCCCCATGTCATGAGGGTGTGGGGCAAAGCTGCCCACTTATTTGGGTGTAAAGTTATTTTTTTTCCCGTGGCTGACTGCCATGTTTTCCTGCTCCATTCAATGTTTTTGGGTTCCATATTACAATTTCGATGTTCAGGTGTTCGATCACCTAAGCATTCAGTCTTGTAAAATAAAAGCAAACAAATGACACTCCCTGGATATAAGTACATTCTTCATTTCATGGAATAAGTCAATACAGCCTCAGACACACACCCCCTGCTTAGCTCTGCTTAGCTAAGCTTATCTGTGCGCCATAGGGCTTCAGTGTGCTTACACCATGCATGACAGAAACCCTTTTCATGTCTGTTGCTCCACAAGATCATGTTATAGCACCTAAACGGTTAGGTGCAGTTTGGCACTTAGAAGATTTTTGTGATTCAGTAAATTTCCCCTCATTTGCATACCCCACTGTCTTAGTCCATAGTTACTGCACTACCCCAGAGCCTTTCCTCTTAACAACCACTGTTCCCTGGTATTGTTTTGATTCTGCATGCCATAGACTATAATGGCAAAATGAAGGTTTCCCTTAAAATTGAGTTTTCACATTTTGTTTTATTTAACCCACGATCCCATTTGCGCGCTGCTGCCCTATGCTTAAACAGCTGAGATTAGCAAAAAAAAAAAATCTTTTTATTTTTATAAAAATGAAACACTTTTCCATTCTAATGGCCATATAATTATGCCTAAAGATTATATGCTTTATTTTTTTTGAGCTGTCATTCCTCCATTTTCATTTTTGCAGAAATGCAACTAACACTATTCTTGCACAGATGCCTGCCTGCTTGCTGAATCACTAAGTCACTTCATTTGCATGGTTTTCACCAGCAAATGAGGTAATTAGCATTATGCAGTGGTGTCATGTCCAAACAGCAGTTTACTGGATCGCTCGGCAACCATATTCCACGCCGGAATGTTCCTGCATGTTCCTGCATGGAGAATTTAGTTTATTGAATCCTGGGGGTAGTGTTTAATTTATTTATCAAGGTTAGTTTATCCTGTAGGTTACTTAGACTATACTCACTTTTGATTAGTTCTTTATTTCTGGTATTTTGTAATGCAATGTTTATGTAGTGTTTCTTTAAAGTTATAAAGGATTATGGGATGTTTTACTTGTGGGACATTTTGTTTTCCATTTAGGGTGAGTTATTTTTTGATGTAAGTATTTCTGAAGGTTTTTATTTGTTTTGTATAGTCAGATAGCTTTATGGATTGGTTGGGAGACATCCAGGCAGTATATTTCGATTATGTGGGATTCGGGATTTTAAATGTTCAGTGCAGTGCCATTTCATTCATTTCGTCTCAGTAATGTGGTCTTTGATCATATGGGTTTAGCGCATATGAAGTAGACCCATTTATATGTGTGTGTGTGTGTGTGTGTGTGTGTGTGTGTGTGTGTGTGTGTGTGTGTGTGTGTGTGTGTGTGTGTGTGTGTATATATATATATATATATATATATATATATATATATATATATATATATATATATATATATATGTATTTATAAAATCTATTAGATAGACATAAATATGTATAAGAAAAAATAAAAGGTAAAATGGTCACACAGACAAATCATTCAGTAATAACTTGCAATAAAGTCATAGCCAGGTCTAGAATTTTCATTAGGTGATATCTTATGTCTCCAGTGATGGAAGTCCATGGGATATGTACAAATGACTTTTAAAGACATACCTGTGTTTTGGTGAATGTCTTCTATATGGCCATGAATTTTTATTTTTCAATTCTGCATAGGTGCATTCAGGATAGTAAACCCACTAGGTATAAACATGCTATGTTTTGGTCTTTTCCTGACTGTCAGTACAGCATATGTGGATTGTTTAGCCATATGTCAGAAACACAGAGCTTCAAACCAAGTCTGATGTCTATAAACATTAGTAATCCTGCAAAATATCTTAAACAACATCCTAGCGAAAAGAGAAAAGGTCACTCAGACAAACCATTCAGTAAAAGCTGCATGAAAGACCCAGCCAAGTTAGAATCCCCTCTCTATGATACCTTAAGCCTCTTGTAGTAGAGGCCAATGGGGTATATGCAAATGACCAGTTTTTCAGCAACATGGCTTCTCAAAATCCATGACTTTTTACTTTTCAGGCCTTAATGGTTACATTTAAGCTACTAAAGCTAAGTGCCAGTAACTGAAGGCATGCCATATATCAAGCTTTTCCGAACTTGCCAGTACAGCATAAGTAAATTGTTTGGCTATGCAGCACCCATAAACAATAGTATGTCTGCAAAAGATCCCAAATAACATCCAAACCAAAAATTAAAAACAGTCACAGAGACAAACCTTTCATTAATAACCTCAAGAATGACCCAACAAAGCTTGAATCTTCCATGTGCCATACCTTAACCCTCCCTTAGTAGTGGCCCATAGACTATGTGCAAATGACCCTTAAGGGCATGTTCCATGCCTTTACTCTCCCTTAGTAGTGGTCCGTAGGATATATGTGAATTACCCTTAAAGTCATACCAGTGTTTCAGCTACATATAGCATGCAGGGGTAATGGTTCTTGTCCATACTGTAGATCATTGTGTGTATTGTACCTAGTCAGCCACTGTAGCTATATAGCACATGCATATAAGTTACTGAGCACGTGCAAGATCAGTGCCATTTTGTATAGTCAGTCAGGGTGAGTGCAGGCATAAATAGCGATGCACATGCAAGAGTTTTGAAGTAATGAGTGAGTCAATTAGCTTAACTATATGTTCCTGTTACAGCTCCTGATGTGTTTATGTACAATAAACAACTTGAACCCATCACAATGTCTCAGTGTCCCATTTGTATACAAGAGACATGCAACACCTATGTTAGGGTGGTTCAGGGTGTGAATTTCTGTTTTGCCATCTAGAGAGTGCCACTGTCATACTCCCATGGTTTTAGATGTTTTGTGTTTGAACATCTCTGTGTTGATTAAATGAGACATGGTTATTCTCCATATTTCTAACAGAAGAACCTTGTTAATAAGGAAACTGAGTTTTTCAGACATAGCACTGTTTCCACAAAACTGCTGATTTTGTTTTTTGTTATAAAGTTCTTAAGATAGGGTAGGGAAATAAAGTTTCCTTGGGTAGTTCCAAAACTGCCATAGCTCTCAACTTCCATCTCCAAAACGGGAAACACCATCTCTCACTATGTGGAACAAACAGGTAAAATGTGGAACACATGCTAACAACTTACTAACAGCTTCAACTTGGAAGTTCATTGGATGGTTAAAATATGTTACTGCATAAATATAAAAAGTTATTTTGATGAATTTATATCACTTAGAATTATTTGTCATGGCTATTAGTTAAAAAATGACTTTACCCTCAGTGTGTGACATACCTTTTCAATGTGGAGCAGTAAAGAATTTGTAGATTTTAAGACTCCAAATAAGTGGTGTTTTCAGTGTGGAATAGCAAATAATTTGTATTTTTTAAGACTCCAAATATGTAACATTTCTCTTAATGAGGTACACTTGTGGAGTATAAACACTGCTTTGTTAATTTGTAGATAAAGAGTCCGAAGATGAGATTTTGTAAGAATGTAAAGGATATCCAAAAATCTTTTGTTGCTGATATATCTGTATAAGGTAATGGCATTTAAAGGCAAGGATCATACTTAACTGAAGTCTGCAACATTCTTCAAATGATTGGTATGATTTGACCTAAAGACATAACCTTGAACAGACTTCACAATCAGACAGAAAAGCATGAATATCTTTTAAGTATTTAACTGACTACATTTCTATTGTAAACTACGAAGCAACACCAATTACTAATGTATTAATGGAGTAGAAATTTATGAGACCAAGTAGAATTTTCAGTTTCAGAGCTACTTAATTATGGATTGATCATTCCTCAGTAACATTTGCCACCTTCTCTAGCAGCAACTTTTTTTGTATTCAAAGAATATTTCCTCAGAGACAGCCTCCATGAAATTAGCAATTCGCTGTTACAGAACACCAGTGATTTGACTGAGATATGTCATTTCACTGATATAGTACTTCAGAATGGGCCATGCAGTCACAGCATCAGCAAGACAAGCTGGTTTAAATAAAATGTCTCACTCTGTGTATTAACTATGCAAAAAGATAAATAGATAAATCATTTTCAAGGATCCATACTGCTTTATTAGACATCATCAAAGATCTTAGAATTTAGTTCTAGTTGCTCACTAGTATCCTGATAGTGAATTACAGAATTCGCTGCTAATATGAAATGACAGTTTTCATAGCCTTTTTTGTAATTTACAAGATATCACAATCACAGGTGTATGCAACCCCCCAGCTAAAGCACTGGAACACATTCTGTGCTGGCCCTCCTAAAAATCCACTATGAAACCATAATATTGCATAATGTTAATATAGATTGGCAAACCATACAATCTGAAAAAACAACCAATAATATACATTTGTACTAGTCTACCCAACTTTATAACCACAGCAATTAGATATAATAAAGCCACAGCCAAACAGTCAGCCCTTGACTGGATTCTAACATCCACTCCAAATAAAATATCATTCCATGCAGCTCTATCAAACAACGTAAGTGATCTCTTACCAGTCTACATCATAAAGTACCAATGCATCAGCCCAAAAATGCATCACTACACCGTAGTAAGAAAACCTACAACTTTCCATGAAGATACTTTTATCAATACACTGCATCCCTTTAACTGGGAGTCACTAAAGAATCTCCCCATAGCTGATGCTGTCTCCATCTGAGTTCAACAAATTTCACTGTGTGTTCTAAAGACAACTGCCCCCACAGCATAAAAAGAGTCAAAACCTACCCCCTGCCCCACAGCTATCCTTAGCAACTAAACAACTCATGAAACAGACAAAGTATGGAAGCTCTATACAAGAAGAAAGACAGAAAGAAAGAATGAAAGAGAGAAAGAAAGAAAAGAAAGAAAGAAAGAAAGAAAGAAAGAAAGAAAGAAAGAAAGAAAGAAAGAAAGAAAACAGCTCCTACTTTACTAGCATATACACAACTTAGAAAACTAACAAAAAACTAATCAGTTAAAGATAAGAAAACATACCATTCAATCAATAAAAACACACTAATAATACAAACATTTTTGCTCTTCAGTCTGTTACATCCAGGACAAGCTACCCAACCAAAACCAAACATATAGCCAACTAATTCAATAAACCCTTCATACAGAAAGTAATTAACCAACCAAGTAGCTAATCAAAGTCTTGAACACCCTACTCAACCAAATAACCTTCTTCAACATTTTGCCTTCCAATTTTCCACAGATACCATCAAATTAAAACATTCAAAGACTGTCCATAACAAAGTACCTGGAAAATATCTTAAAAGAGCAGCTGAAGCTATTGCATATCCAATTTCAGTACTGATAAAAAGATCCATATCTGAAAATGAAGTCCCCTTAGAGTGGAAAAAAAAACATTTATTATTCCACTGCACAAGAGTGAAATAAAAATAGACTTTTCAAACTATAGGCCAATTGCTATTTCATCTCTCCTATTAAAAATATTAGAAAATGTATATAAGCATATTTTCAGCTATCTATAGCCAGCTTCTGTCTTTACCCCTACACAACTTCCGTCCTCATCACAGCAGAACTATTGTTTTGCTGAATTTTTGCTATTACAGAAACACCAGAGGCCTTGTCTCCATCTTCTTCCCAGACATATCTAAAGCTTTTGATACTGACTCCCACCAGAAATGTTTGCATAAACTCTTATTCTTAGGGATCACCAACTCTTCACTGCAGTGATTCCATGGCTACCTCTCAAACAGAGCACAAACAGTGAAATAGAAAAATAATTTCTCTACTTTCTTGCCAGTAAGCATTGGTGCCATACAAGAAGCTATATTAGGCCCCATATACGCTGCTACAAAAAATGCAACCCTAGTTCAATACACTGATGACTCAACTCTAATCTGTCCTGCCAAATATTTCTTTCTAAACTCCAAGAATTTATGTAACAATCATTCTTACCAATTGATACATAGCTAAATAATTCACTTCTATTTCTAAACCCTACAAAAAGATTAAATTTCTGCTTTTCTCCATACAACACATTTCTAACAAAACAATACTATTCACTATAATCTCTGTCAACAACACCATACTAGAAAATGTGAACCACATAAAATTACTGGTTATTATCATAGATGACCAGTTGAAAATTGACCACCGTGTATTACATGTGGTTAAAAATCTCATCAAAATCTAGGTATGCTAAAGAGTAAAAATCTACCTCAATAACATAGCCATAAGATATATAGCCTTTTATTTCTTACTACCATCTCTCCTCTATGCTGTTCCAATCTTCACTAAACTTCAGGTCTCACATCTGTCCAAACTTGAACAATGTTATAATAAAACAGCAAGATTTACAGTAAATATTAACAATAGAAAACACAACTGCCTAGCCCACAAAAAATGATGCTGGTTAGAACTACCACATCATTTAGTTTTTTCTTAGCTAACTATAAATTACATACTTCTCTAGAGTTCAGAAAATTGTCCAGCCCTTAATAAAATAACATAACAAAAAGTACTCCATCAACAGAATTGTAGTCTCTAGAGAAAAACCACTATAATCAAATCATCTGATACTGCAGATGACTCTCTTCATTCAAATAGTGCAGCTAAACTATGGAACCACATCCCACTACCACTGAGATCCATTCAGAATGCAAACTTAATTAAACACAACTATGTTAAGTTTAGCTTGTAATTACATGAAGGTAGGAGTTTGGCATAATGGTTAAGGTGTTTACATTGCAGACATAAGGTATGGGGTTTGATGGCTCTTAAGGGCAGTTATTTATGTAACAGCAAGCTACAAATAGCAATTTCTCTGCATTCAGAATCCTGTACCCCACAACTAATCTTTAGCAATAATGGGGTATTTTTCTAGCATCTCCTGGTTCTAAACATTATTTGTGACACTACCCACCACCCACTGCTATACTTCTAATATAAACTTATGACAGTCATATGTGTAATTTTATCTGAACCTGTTTTATACCCCCCCTTTAAAAACAGTGTTAATGTTTCCTGTTCTCACCTCCATTTTATTGAATTTCTAAGCCCTATGATCTATTATATATCTCAGAAACCCATTAATGCACCTCTTCACATGCTCAAAGTTCAACATCTACTATTGCATGAGCATTGCTTACATGGTAATTGTCTCTACTTTCATATGAATCTAATCTAAACAGCAAAATCATGTGTAATGGTTAATGTGTATTATTTAATGTCTGTTCATGTATATTACTGAATGTTTAAAAATGTTTGTAATGTGTTGGAGATTTTCTCCATGGGCCACCACTATAAAGGTGTTTTTGACTAAGGTCAGACAAATTCAGGTTAAAACAAAAAACAAACAAACAAAAAGGCAGCATGAGGCCAACAGCCTGAGCAAAAACCTTGCAGGGTCATGCATCCTGACCAATATTAAGATGCTGTCTCGATAGCTCAATAGTTAAAAAAATGAAGTATTCTGAGTGTGTTATTTTATTTATTTATATTTGTTTTCCTGGGTAGTGCTCTGATCTCAATGAAGCATTTGCAGGTACAGAGCCTGGGTGAATATAATCACACAAGAAATGAACAAAGTATAAAAGCATATTTAGAGATAAAAGGATATGATTAATAAAAAATATATATATATATATATATATATATATATATATATATATATATATATATATATATATATATATATATATATATATATATATATATATATATATATATATATATACATATATATATATATATATATATATATATATATATATATTTATATATATATATATATATATATATATATATATATATATATGTCCCTACACAAGGTCGAAATGCCGCAAAGTCGAAACCTATATAGCTGACACCATATGTTCAAATTTTGGAATCCCGACCATGTGTAATGAACATCTCCGTGCAGTGCGGAATGGAAATATTTCCATTTCCACACTGTAGTGTGATCTCGGAGTTGGTATATTAAAGTTACGGGTTGTGTGGGGGTGTGTTAATGTTGTGTATCTTTTTTTTACATGTTCAAAATTGCAGAAGTCGAACATATGGTCTCGGCCATATGGGTTTTGGCTTTCTGCAATTTCGATCATGTATAGCAGACCGATATATATATATATATATATATATATATATATATATATATATATATATATTTGCAGATGCAAGAATATGCTACAACATTTAGTTCACAAAGTAGTTTGCAATGTCAACATATGGATGGAACAATGTAAATGTGTTAATATCCATGCACAGATTTCTCACTCAAACACACACAAACGCACACACACACACACACACACATATATATATATATATATATATATATATATATATATATATATATATATATATATATATATATATATATTACGACAAAAAACAGCAGTGGACATAACCAACTCAGTGCACGGACCAAACCAAAATGAACAAATCAGCAAAAACAAGTCCAGCACTATAAAAAATACTTAATATTCAAGAAAACATGAGCCACATATAGCAGAAGTAGAAGAAACTTTATCTTCTCAGTAACGATATTCGCATCACAGTGGTGAAAAGCAGCATCCACAAACAAACCGGTTTCACCCCCTGGCATCCTCAGTGTAGTACATTCATCAAAAAGACATTCATTTAAATATCAGTGGTTTAAAGCTATAGCCTACTTAAAAACAAGTAGTCTGCACAATCACTATAGAAGGATATACTTAATAAGATATTTTACTATATTTTAAATACAAAAAATTCACTTTCACTCATACCTAAACTACCAGTGTTCATTTAACCCTGGATTGTATAATGCCCCTAAATTAGTAATCCATAAACCCTCTTTTTTATCTAGCAAAGCATGTTTCCTATTTTCAGTCATACCCCTACCTAGAACAGCATTTATACCCAGAAATATGAAATGAGCCAATTTGTGCACCATAACATGTTTATACAGTGCACTACTCTGTCTTCTACAATTAATGTCGCTAAGGTGTACAGCTATCCTGGTTTTGAAAGGCCTAGATGTTTGGCCTATATAAAATCTGCAGAATTGACATATGGCCATATAAACTACCCAGTCTGTACTACAAGTTATCAATGTTCTAATTTCAAAAACCTTTGGGGTATTTACCAAAGTAAATGATTTTGTGATTAAAACCCTCTTACAATACACACATTTACCACAGCTGTTACTGCCTCTTAATGATCTCTCTTTCACATCAGTCATTTCATAATTCATCCTTTTGTACCATGAAAGCATTTCATCAACATTTTTTTTTGTTGGTCAGACAAAGGATGTGTAAGTTTGTCCTGACTTTTTAGACTTAGATACTGAACAGGAAAGGACTGAGTACAGAACCCTGAAGTATGGATCTGATCACTGAACTCTAGCTAGAAGTGACTTCACACAATTCAACATTAAGTGTCCTGTGTGTGACCCATTTGTCTAACCACTTGTTGACAGTTTCTCTGTAATACCTAGAGTGGATTTTTGTCAGATACCTTGGCCAGTTCAAATTTTGCAGGATGATGTTCTTTTCTCATGCATGTCCCTGATGACCTTTTTTAAGATATCAGACAGATTTAACAGACATGATATAGCCTTAACAAATGAAAAATGGGTTTGGAACAAAGCTGGAAAATTACCTGTCTTTTTTGATAAGGTCCATGATGAGTCATTGCTATTCCTCACAGATGAGAGGAATCAGGATTATGGGTGTATAATTCCCAGCAGCAGGTGATGGTCCCCCTGTTCAGATGGATGACTCTTGCTGTACACCCTTTTTCAAGAGCATAGTCTGCCAGGAGTCTGTATTTAAGTAGGGATCCAAGTGCATCTGCTATGTCAGGTTTTAAGTCATGGTATAGGAAACATGGGATGTTGTCAGAGTCTATTGATTCTGTGTTATTAGCCTTAGAGCAAGCACAGATGAGCTAGTAATGTTTGCATGTATACTTTTGTTGATGGCCAATGTGGACAGGGTGGGGTAAAGTGTGAGACAAACAGCAGCTAGCAGATTGTCTATTGTCTCAGGTTAAGTATGACAGGTGGCATCCACAAACAGCTCTGCATTTAGTTATGTATTCCTCCTAACATTTTGCACTTATTTAAATAAATGATTTGTGACAACACCTCAATATGCAATGCTGGTTATGTATCATGTGCTGCACACTGGTACTATTCTCACAGTCATGCATCTGTACCAATGTCTCATAATTACATCAGTTTTGCAACATATGCCTATATGTTTTTCATTGGAAAGCTGCATTTGAGCAGCCTGGTTCCATATATGGTCACATTACAAATGCATTAGTTGTGGCTCATGCAGAACAGTTACTGAGACAAATGCTGATGGTCACACAACGGTGCTGGTGACTACCTCAATAATCCTTTGGAATATCAACACAATGGTGCATACAATGAATTCCACAATGTTCCATTTGAATCAAAACATGTGATATTTTATGTATATCACAGCATTACATGTGGATGAAACAAGATTTATGTGTCCATGCAACCAGTATGAATTTATACTGATATATGTCACCGAGCATTTAATGATGGTATGTATACACATGCACACATGTGCCATACTGCAAGTGTCACTGTGATGGTTAACTGAGAATTGTGCAGAATGTTGATCTGCTCCACTACAAAAGCACATGCCTTACTAAGCCAATACTATACATAGTATCATCATGTCAACAATTCTCAGGAGGCATATTACTACAGCTTTCATGGAAGAACCATGTAATCAAATGGCAGCAGCAGCCATCAATACATTACTTCACATCACACATTGTAATACTCTCTTGTAGGCCTACTGTACATCCACACCTCAATATAGCACGTCAGTGACAGCAACAGTGACATGTGAAATGTTCATAGGGTCATATGACATTAGTAAGGTAATGGCCAACATCTCATAACATCCTATCCATTATTATACAATTTAAACCAAACTCCCTATATCTATATGGTGAAAGAGAGTAAGTCTGTGCGCATATGTGTGCATTTGTTTGATTGCATTAAATATTACCTCTCACCATATATATATGTGCACCTCCCCATGGCAGAATTAGAAATCACACATACAAAGGTCTAGAGATGGCTTGCAGAGGCTAATGGAAGGACTCTGTTTCATGATGTGTGTATGCTTATGTGTGTATGCATGTTTGAGATGAGGACATCCTCTACTCCTCTGCAGGAAGGATGTCATGCTTCCAGGGGGAAAATGGGGTGTTGGATGCATGGGGCAATGTAAAGGGTTTCTTAAGTGGTAGTGTGATGAAAAGCAATTCAAAAGATCATACACTGATCGTAATGTTCCACCAACCACATACATAGCAGGAGACTTGTTCTGATTTAAACATTAGACCAGTGTAGGTATAGAAGCTGAATCACATACAATGTAACACTAGCACCACCATCACATATGTCTGACTTTAAAACTGTTGCATTGTGATTTATACAGTATGATAGCATCATTGTATGCTAAGATAAACATGTTGGGTGGAGTGCCTGATATGAATATGGAGTCACATCTCAGTGTAAAATTGTCACAAAAATATTATTGGAATGTATACACACTCAATTTGCCTGCTGTCAGATTATAACCCTTAAATATCTAATTACAAAAGCATTACAGCACAGTTCTTAATATTACTGCCACAGCACAAGGTTGACTTGAAAATTGTCAGAGCACACTTTATACAGGGTGACATCATCAGTGTATTTTACGAAAAGATGTTCGGAGTGGCTGACATAGCTTTGGACTCACTTGCCATTCTGAAATTTGTCACCATACTGATTGATGAATGAACACACATGCGCACACATGCAACTTGACTGCAGTGAGACTAGAACCTCCACCTAACTATGTACAGCTTGCAGAACTTAATTAATGCATACACCACAACACAAGTCTGACTTTCACGGTGGCAGAAACCTTATATTTGATGATGTCAGCAGCGTGAGGTGAGAAGAAGATTGTAGTTGGGAGTGTCTCAAAAGTTGTTCTAAAACGGTCTGTAGAATGTAAAGGAATTGAACAGAAACAAGCACATAACAGTTGACCACACTGAGACTAGAACACCTCCCCAACTATGTACAGAATACAATATTTAATGTAAGCACCACAGAAGAAGTCTGACTTTCACTGTGGCAGACAACACTTTACAGATGATGACATCAGCAGTGTCTGGTGAAAAGAAGATGGTAGTCAGAGTATCTCATATGCTGTTCTAAAATAGTCTGTAGAATGAGAACTAACAGAACACAAACACATTCCAGTTGACCACAGTGAGACTGTAACCCCTACCTAACTACGTACAAAAAAACAATGCTTAATGCAAGTGCCATAGCAAAGGCCTGGCTTTCATAGTGTCAGGCAACAATTAATAGGTGATGATATCAGCAGTGTATGTTTGTGAGAAGATGTTGGGAGGCCTGTATGAAATGGCTGTGTAGGCATGTACGACTATCAAAAAATTTGTTCTCCATGGGACTAAATTGCAAACAGTAAGATACAGATTCATATTCTTCTGACTACACACACACACACACACACACACACACACACACACACACACACACACACACACACACACACACACACACACACACACACACACACACACACACACACACACACACACACACCAGTTAATTGCAATGAGATTGGACTCTCTAATTAGTTAATATAGGAAATACAGTATTTACCACAAGCACCATAGCAGTGTCTGGTGAAAAGAAGATGGTAGTCAGCGTATCTCATATGCTGTTTTAAATTAGTCTGTAGAATGAGAACTAACAGAATACAAACACATTCCAGTTGACCACAGTGAGACTGTAACCCCTACAATGCTTAATGCAAGTGCCATAGCAAAGGCCTGGCTTTCATAGTGTCAGGCAACAATTAATAGGTGATGATATTAGCAGTGTATGTTTGTGAGAAGATGTTGGGAGGCCTGTATGAAATGGCTGTGTAGGCATGTACGACTATCAAAAAATTTGTTCTCCATGAGACTAAATTGCAAACAGTAAGATACAGATTCATATTATTCTGACTACACACACACAAACACACACACACACACACACACACACACACACACACACACACACACACACACACACACACACACACACACACACACACCAGTTAATTCCAATGAGATTGGACTCTCTAATTAGTTAGTATAGGAAATATAGTATTTACCACAAGCACCATAGCACATGTCTGACATTTGCACTGCTGCTGGACAATTTAGAGTGTATGGCATCATCTTCATTGTACATTTGGGGAAAGCTGTTGGGAGGCCTGTATGAACTGGCTGTATAGACATTTACAACTGTCAAGATATTTGTTTTGCATGTGACTTGCTTGCTGACAGCAGAATACAGTGTCATATCCTTCTGACTACACACACACACACACACACACACACACACACACACACACACACACACACACACACACACACACACACACACACTTACACATACATAATGTAGCTGCTGTGTTAAGTTAACCCACATGTATTTTGTTCCAATCCACAGAATACAGTAATTAATAATTGCACTATTCCTGAAGTATGTTTTCACCTTTTCATACTGGACTTCACAGATGATGCCATTATCATTATATGATGTGGGTAACATATCCGGTTATGAGTGTGGTGCGAAAAGTGTGGAATTAGTATTTTCTGTTGAGTTTCCAATGTGCATGTGTACTTTCAAAGACAGGTTTGAAAACTAGATGCAAAAGGCTCTCAGCAATACTTGTTGCAGAAGTGAGACATATGCACCTGTTTCTTAATATGTTGTGTATATTACACTCTTACAATCAAATACATTCAGACACATTTTGTGATCAGCACGGATGCAACTGTGTATGTATGTGTGTGCATATTGTGATGACATGAGCCAATCTGAATATGTATTGTCAATATAAATCTTTAGATGATGTAACAAAGCAGTTGTGCTATTTATTTCTATAGTGTAGTTGCACTTTGTGAACTACTACTGACATATCCATTTTCAAGTGCATGGGTGCAGGGCACATATAAGTCTGAATAAATACATGTCCAGTCAGTAACCAGTGCTTCCCTTTGATTGTATTTTTACATGGATTATAATGGGTTGAAGACTAACTGTGCATTAAACATACTAATACATGCCAATCAGTTCTTGGCATAGCATATTTCTGAATAACTGGCTTGCTTAATCATTAGCAAATTGTTTGCACATGTGAGAGTCACATTGAAGGATTACAACTTAAACTTGAGAAGTATTTATGCATATAGGCTATGTTAGAAATAGCTGACAGATACTAAAGTGTTCATACTGCATTTTATATTGGAAAATGTTGTGTCATCATTTTTAAAACATGAACTGCTATTGATATAGCCTTTCCCATTGCACAAAGTTAAGCAATGAGCAAAGGCAGGTCTCTGCATAATTTGGAAAAAAATTATTTTAATATTGGTTTGCCTTCTTGCGCACAGTCTAAGTGGACAGGAGCAGCAGTCAGCATTTTGGACAGTACTGAGTGTAATAAAAGGTTTAATGACACCAAGTTTAACTTTGAGCAGAAATGAGACAATGTTGGAATCCAATTCAGTCAAATTTTTGTACTCATTTTATTTTCAGGATGGCATTACATAATTAAATGTAATAATTTATGCAAATGTGAGAGACAATGACTAGAGTGAAGTAGTGTATAACAATGAGCATCAGTCAATTGATTTATGTCAAATATACATATATGGATTTGCAGTGTTACACATTCATTAGTGCAAATAAATGTTACAGCACATATGTAATTTGAGTGCCTTTACTCTGCTGTAGCTGTGTGTACCTTAGACACAGCAAGTTTAAGCATCATTGGGTGGAGGTGACCACAGGTATGCCACAGGATATGAAGAGCCATTCACCATCGCTCAGCATTGGTGAGAGATGCCAAATTTCTAGCAAACACAGAGGACAAAAGTGAAGGGCTTCATAAGGGATTTGTTATTTATGTGTGTGGTGTATGATTCTATTTTTGACCAGATTAAAGGTGTGAAAATAGGGTAGATAGGAAAGTGGTGAAATGGGGGAGGGCAAACAGAGGGGAGAACAAAGTGGAAACAATAAAGGAATGTACAGGAGGGAATTAAGAAAGAAACATAGCTATCTACTTCTTCAACAGTATAAAATGACCATGGATAGAATAGTGGATGAAATTGGACTGTCACTTCAACAAAGATGGGGACAACAATACAATCATGTTGTATAGCCAATTGGACCAAATCAAGTGTGTCAAGAAGATACATATGCAAACTGGAGAGCTATATATAGGATGCTATATATATATATATACATATAGATATATATAGATATATATATATATCCTATATATATATATATATATATATATATATATATATATATATATATATATATATATAAATAAATACATATATATATGTATATATATATATATATATATATATATATATATATATATATATATATATATGGGTCTACTTTTTTTCATTGAAAGGTCATTTCACTGAATTTCAGTGGACCCTGTCCAAATCGCTGAAAGCTCAAATTATTGAAAGTTTATTTCACTGAATCTCATTTTACTGAAGTGAAGTGAAGTACTAGCACTGTGTACAGTACTGTAAGGCAAGGAAAAGGTATATGCCCCTTTCCCCACTGTAGTGCAATCCTGGAGTTAGTATATATAGTTGGGGGTTGGACTACAGCCCCCGACAATAGGGGCTGTGGGGGTGTAGCCCCCTACCTATTTTGGGTTTATATTGTCTTCTGGAAAGAGTTAGTCTTTGGTGTTGCAAGTGTGCATGTTTCTGGTCTAAAATATATAATTTTGAAGCTTTCGGTGAAATATAATATAAAACCAAACTAGGTGGAGGGCTACACCCCCAACATCCCACACCCCTCTAACTATATATACTAACTCCAGGATTGCACTACAGTGGGGAAAAGGGCATATACCTTTTACTTGCCTTACAGTACTCTACACAGTGCCAGTACTTCACTTCAGTGAAATGAGATTTCAATAATTTGAGCTTTCAGTGATTTGGACAGGGTCCACTGAAATTCAGTGAAATGCGCTTTCAATTAAACAAAGAAGACCCATATATATATATATATATATATAGATATATATAATCTTACTTATCTAATAGAACTCAGTCTGTCAAATAGATGTCAGCCACCTCTCCTTTCCTTACCGTTCTCACTGGAGTCCCCCGAAGCTCCATTCTGGGACCCCTGCTGTTTAACATTTTTACTAATAATACCTTCCAATCCTGCCCCACTCCAAACTTATTCACTAGGCAGATGACTCTACAATTATCTCTACCTCTGACAATCTAACCCACCTCCATTACCTCACTCAAAATACATTCACTCAGTCAAAAAATGGCTCACTAGTAACCAAATTCTACTTAACCCTAGCAAAACTAAACTTCTTCTTATGCTTCCCAAATCTCTCCATCATCTCAAACCTTCCTATCCTATCTTATCACTAAACCACACAACTATTAGGGCAGATTAAAACACTAAACTACCTGGTATATGCATAGATGATAAACTTAAATTTGACACACACATCAAGCACTTTATTAAAAAGACCAACCAGAAACTTGGACTGCTATACAGAAATAAAAAAATCCATACTCACAAATCCAAAGTATCCCTTGCCCAAGTATACCTCTTTCCCACTCTGCTATACACTGCCCCTATTTTCACCAACCTCCAAAAAAATCTCCTAAAAGCACTTGAACTAACCTACAATAAAATTGCCAGGTTTGCCTTAAATCATCTCTATCACTCACACCACTGCCTCTCACTAACAAAATTAAACTGACCAGAGATCTATAACCAACTCCTTCTGCCTCAACTTCACATGATACACTCCATCCTACTACAACCTCTAGCTTGTCCATAGGTAAAAGTCTTTGTAGCCATGCAGTATCCACATCTTGGAACAAGCTCCCTCTCCCCAACAGATCTCTCCAAAATTCTCACTCATTCAAACTTGCCCTAAAGGACTACCTACATAACTCCTGGTCTTGCCCCTGTAATGACCCTACTTGAACCTATCCCCCCCCCTTTGCCCACTCATCCAACCAAAGACACTAACTCATTCTGTTTCCCCCAACATTCACTCCCCTGTCAATAAGCTTTCTATCTCCATTCTCAGTAATCAGTTCTTAAATATATTTTCTGTGTTTAGTTGGACCTGCCTTACCTCTTGCCCCTTCCTTCTTCTTTCCCTTTCTCCTACCATCTAACCTTACTCTTCCATGTTTTTCATTATTTTCCTACCTTCCAACTTGACTCGTCTACATGTTATCATAGGATTATTAACTGCACCTTTATAAGATTGTTTTAATGCTCTGCACATGCTTATTTTATTATCTTCTCCACACCTGTATTTTTTTTGTATGCATTCTGTAATTTCACTTTTATTCTGATTGTAAATAATACAATTTGGAGATTTTTTCCTCAGGTGTCTGCTGATAAAGGGCATCTGCCCAGCCGGATGAACCTGGTCAACAAATGACAAACAAATAAATAAATATATGGGTGTACTTCACATGGCTGAAAACTCAAAATACTGAATTTCATTTGACTAAGACCACAATACCTAATTTTCAAAATACTGAAAACTCATTTAACTGAGTGTCGTTATACTGAAAGCTTGTAATGCTAAATTTCAAAATACTATATTTTAAGCCATAGACATACACAGTTACAACACCAATAGCTAACTCTTTCCAAAACTTAAAAACTATTTACCTACTAACAGAAACCAAATTATATAAACCAGACTAGGTGGGGGGCTATGTCCCCTCCACGTGCCAATGTTGGGGGGCTGTGCCCCCCACAGACCCACCCAAACTATATATACTAACTCCAAGATTGCACTACAGTTGGGAAAAAGGCATATACCATTTACTTACCTTACAGTACTGTACACACCGCCACTACTGCCAAGACCCCATGAAACATCCACTATATTACTTTAAATACTTCCTGTAAAAAAGTAAAGAGGCATGCCCACGTTTAGAAACACTACAGCGCTACTTTCTATGCTACTATCAGTATTTTGACAGTCGGCACTTTAAGTTACAGTAATTTTTTTTATCACAAGCAAGTCACAGGTGAAGGGAAACACACATCATGTCTATAGCATAAAATTCAGTATTTTGGAATTTAGCATTGTAAGCTTTCAGTAAAGACTCATTCAAATGAGTCTTCAGTATTTTGAAAATTAAAATACTAAAACTCATTTCACTGTCAAGCAAAGTTTACTAACCTTTATGGCTTCTGGGTTTCAGTTATTCCCTTCACCATTACATCCATGACCCTGTCAAAGAGAAGTTCCTTTTCCTGCTGCCATTGCTTCTGCCTCTCCTCAGCCTCCAAGCATCCCTGCCTCTCAATTTCTTCAGCTTTTATCTCCAAATGCTGCAGTTCATATTGACTCTGTCTTCCTTGGTCTCCAAACATTTGATCTTCAGTTCCTTTTCATGCTGACACTACTTCTCACTCTCCTGAGCCCCAAGTTCAAGCCTTTTTAACTCCAGATGGATTTCTAAGTCCACTGAGGAAATGATGCACTGTCTTGTCTCAGAAGGCTGCTTATCCCCAATGCCAAACTGGATATCCTCAGAGCTGCTGGTCTGCTCTGTGGCTGTGATTAAGGCTGAGATCATTGCTTCTTTAGTCAGGTTGGCATGCACCAGTCCTTTAGCTTCACACACCTTAGCCAACTGGTTCCATGTCAGCTTGCTACAATCCTCTACTGACATCCTAGCCTGCTGTCCCTGACTAAATTGACTAAAAAAATAACTAAAACTGTAGTGAAATGAAACTCTGTATATTTATCTTGTGGCTGTTGACAATGTTCACCTCAGTGACAACTGCCCATAGGCTACTAAAGATCAATTCAAATCCTACCCTGCTGGCACCAAATAATGTAACAACCCCACTTAAGCCCAGGGTAGTAACTAAGGAACCTCAACCCTCACCACTGTCACTGGTAAAGTAGCATCAGTGAAATCAGGGATAGAAATACAAAATTTCCCCTATGAGTACACACTGGGAACAGATTCCAAACCTGGGACTGAACTATATACTTCACTCTAGGTCCCAAAATGAGTCTTCACACTAACCACTGCAGAGCACTATGAACCAGTAATAGGTACCTGATACACTCACTCTTAAATATTTGTTATTCACACATGCAAACACTATGGGGAAACACTGGCACAGATTTACCTGCTATGTCCTCTTTCCCAAATTACTAAGTAATGGCTGCCACCAGTCAAATACAACAATAACCTTCAAAAAGGGGTGTTCATTTATATTGAGTAAAATAAATATTGATATAAATGGTAGCATGTCATCCAAGCAGTAAGACATTTCGGAGTCGCCCTGGTGTTATCACAATTAGCATAACCACTGTCAGGTTACTAAAAGTACTTTCTAAATAACCAGCCACAAAAAAAGTAGTAAAATATTTAATAATAAATAAAATGATTTAAAACATGTAAACACTGAATAACTGATTCTAATAAACCACAGTGTTTCATACACAGGAATTATGGAAATAAAACTGTAGGGTAGATTTCACACTGATTGTAGAAAAACTATATCTAACTGTAATAACTAACTGCTGGAGGTAAAGACAACGAACTAGTGAAGGAGGCAATGAGAGTAGTAAGCAAGCCAATGGTGTTTAATCCAGAAGCAAACACAAGGTACTAAAAAGTACACACAAACTGCAAACCAACAATAAAGATAAAGCACTTTTCATCCTGCTCACTAGCAGGACTTCTTCAGATAAAAAATGTCATAAAAACGTCATCATTAAATACTAAATAAAAAAGTGGGCGTTGTAAGCCACACAAGTTACACTCAATTAACTTAAAGAGACATTGCTCACTGTGGTAAACAAATTGTGATTTAAAATGCAAAATGCATGTTACATATATTTACAACAGAATTCTACCTCTTATAGCAAAATAAGTAACAATAATTAAAGAAATAAATTTTTCATTGTTAACAACAGTACTAACAAAACTAAAGTTAATTAAAGTCTGAAACAAACACTGAAGTTTGTTGAAGTCTGAAACAAACAGTTGCCAAATTACTATTACACCAACTAGATGCCTAAATGCTAACAAGTAGACATGTCAAGGGTCTAAAAACAAGTAGTGCAAAAACAAAGTGAAAAAAACCAAGAAAAAACAATAAAATAATAATGGATAATACTATTGCAGGCCTGATAACATAGGTTTAAATGTTACACTTTCTTTACTCTAAAAGGTAACAAGGGTGTTGTGTATAAACATTTATGGTGTACTAGCATCTCAAATTCCTAAGTTTAAGTATACATGCCAAAGATACTACTTCATTCAAACCCGGATTAAAACAAGATCCAATATGAAGTTGCCAACACAATTCAAGTTGTTCCAATAATAAAGATGTAGGTCCACCTCTATTGTCATCAAACACTGAGTCAATGGCTCTAAATAAGAAAGAATAGTGTGGATATGACACTATATGCCTTGCCAGTGCATTATCTAAGTTTTGATTTCTGATTTTATACAAGTGCTCGTAAACACGTTCTTTCAACTTACGGTCGGTTTTACCGATATAGAAAGCAGTACAACCTGAGCATTGGGCCACATAGACCACAGATTTAGACTGGCAAGTAAACCTAGAGTGGGTCTTGTAAGTAGTGTTTCTAATAATTACCTCCTTGCCTGTACTCATGTGCTTGCAATAATTGCACATTTGGCATTTGTACATACCATATTTCCAATTTAAAGCTGGTTTGTTGACCTCTAATAAACTTGTCAAGTTGGTACCACGCTTGTATGTAATTCGAGGGCTGTTTTCAAACCTGTCAGCAATATGGGCATCTCTTCTAATTATTTCCCAATTTTTGTATAGGATGTACTTTATCTCTTTAGCATCACTACTAAAAGGGGTAATCAGACTGATTGTGTATACATATTTGTCAGGATGACTAGAATCAATTGTTCCAGTATTACTGAGACTCAAACTAAGAATTGGCCTATAAAGGCCTTGCTCTCTATCTTAGTGGTGACTTCATCACAGACCGTGTCTATCAGGTCCTCAGGGTAACCCCTTTTAAGAAACATGTCCTTCAGTTTTTGACTTTCGTATAAAACGTCTGACTTAAGTGTGACCATAAGTGCAGCTCTCTCAAATCATCCCTTGACAACAGATTTTTTCTGGTGCCAACAGTGACAGCTGCTGTAATGGAGGAAAGAACTGGAATATGTGTGTTTTCTATAGATTTTAGAAACATGAATTTTTTTGTTTCGTCTTTGCTCAAATCAACATCCAGGTAAGAAATCTGGTCTGTGTCAAAGACAAATGTAAAAGAAAGGAAGCTAGTTGTACTGTTAAAATAATCTACCAATGTTATTGCATCATTCCTATTACCAGTGAGTAGTACAAAGATGTCGTCAAGGAAGCGGGTATAAAAATGGATCTGTTTCTTTATATCAGGTTTGTTGAAGATAAACTCATGCTTCCATGATGCCATAACCAAATTTGCATAGCTAGCAGCACACGAGGACCCCACTGCCACTCCTGTTTTTTGGAAGAAGTATTTGTTGTTAAATGTAATGTAATTGTTGTTCAAAATGATGTCCAACATTTCCTTTAATAGGTTTACTTCTTCTGATGGTGCTCCTTTGGCCCTCAGTAGGCTACTGGTCTGTTCAATCCCTTCATCATGTGGGATTGAAGAGTAAAGGTCCTGGACATCAATGGTTAAGAAATTCAAAGAATGACTATAGTCCAAATTATTAATTTGGGCTAAAAATGACCAAGGGTCTTTACAGATTTGTTGTTCCTGGGTCACATATTTTTTAAGGGTTTCATCTACCCATTTTGCCCAAGGGTACGTTAGACTAGACCTTGCATCTACTAATGGTCTCACTGGTGGATTACCAATGTTTTTATGTAATTTGGGAATACCTAAAAGAATAGGAGTTCTAGGGGCTGGCATGCTAAGGTACTTAAAAAGGTCAGAAGTAATCCTGGCTTCCAAAAATATCTTGTATAAGTGTGATTTTAATTTTAGAACAAGCTTGATTTAATTCATTACATGATACAAGCTGGTAAGTAGGGCTATTGACTATCTTTTCCATTTCGTTAATGTAGTGATCAGTGTACATCACTACTAACCCACCACACTCGTCTGGGGACATAATCCGAACAGGAGCCTGTTGGATTAAGTGTAACAAGTCACGTTGTTCTCTAGAAATGTTAGGGGCGAGATGAAACTTTGTATTATTAGATCTAACACTAGATGAGTTGGAAATGTCCAACTCACAAATTTGTTCAAACAATAGTAACATAGGATGAAGAGGAGGGCAAAATGTACTAGATGTATGTAAGATGCTACTCTGTATGTTTACATTGTCACCAAACATTAATGACAAGTTTAACTTTCTGACATACAATTTTAAGTCAAATAGTATTTTTGCCAAATCAACCCTTCTAGATGGAACAAATGTGTTCTCCTTTGCTAACAGTTCGACCAAGGGTGGGTCAATGACAATGTCTGTCTAGCTGTAGATTTTAAAGTCCTTATCTACATTCAGAACAATTTCTGTAAGCTTGAAATTTGGAAGTTCTGTTGTGTTCAAGTGTGGCAAACTCATCTCCTGCACCTGCGGTTTTTCGCTCTGTTGTTGTTGAACTGTGTTTTTTTGCCCTTCGATCTCAAGTCTCACTGAGAGGCTGGGTTCTGAAAATTTGGGGCATTTTGGACTGGCAGTACTTCTTGTGAAACAATATCAGATCTTTGACTGGGATGGTCCCCTTGGGGCACATTCAGAGTAGTCTGTGAACTGCATAAAACATGTTTATTTCCAACTTGTGTGTTTTGAATACTATTAATTTGACTGTAGTTGTTAGTTTTAAAAACTTGTGAAGGTGGAGGTTGAGGATAAGCAACACCTTCTTTGTAAGCTATACGGTCTCTGTTAAGCTTTTTCATCTTAACTTCTCTTAGTTTAATTAAATGTTGATCAATGCTAACAAAAATTCTGTCATAGTCAAACATATAACGCCCAAAGTCAGGATGTTGTTTAATATTGCTATCTAAGGCTGTTGCTTCCTCAAGCAGTTGGTCAATAGTTATTTGGTAATGTTTCACCATTAAATTAAGCAAGTCTAACCCTTGTTTGTTGAACATAGAAACAAGTTCTTGGTGAAACACAGACCCAGCTGATAAACCAGCAGGGTACTGACAAATTCTTAAGCCCTGAGGCACAATACTTTCATTAATACATTGTAGAAAATACACCACTTCCAGTAAATGTTTTTTATATTTGAACAAAATGTTGTCCAAATGCTGAAGCAAAAAGCTGTTACCTGTGCTTTCAGTAACATGGTTTTGAACCTGGGTGGGTTGTGTGCTCACGAGCTGCATCGGTTCTTTAAGCCACTGGTTGAAAGAAGGAATGGTGTTTAAATAAACATTCCTAGATGTTTGAAAGTTCGGAGAATGTGTCCGCTCCAATGTATTCCTGTTAACAACGGTGACTGAAGGGTTAGGTAAAGCCATTACACTCGTGTGACCATTCGGTCTCCCATTCAAAACGTTAATAGCTACATGCTCGGCTAAAGTGCCTGGAACTACTACAGTGAAAGTAGCTGGTACTGCAGTATTAGTTTTGGCAAAACACAATGTGATCCAAAAACAGAGCTTGTGAGACCATTTGGTCATTTGTTTACTAAGCTGTTACCTGGTTCACTGGAATTTGAACCATTACTAAGTGCAGGCACTGTTGTGTTGTTAATAGTTAGGTGAGCCTCCATTCTTTTAGCATCTCCTCGGTTGGAATTGTTTTGAGTAGTAGAAGGCATAGTTGGTGGAAGAAGAGGTGTGGTATCCATGCGGTTTTGCAGTAGTTCAACGCATTGAGAAAGTTGGTCAATGAGCTGGGTTAAATTACCCATACTCTCCGGTTGGGAAGCTGGTGGTGGTGACAAAGCTGGTGTACTACAGGAACTCTCAGAAGCCATGAAAAAAACATGAACAAACTGCTGGAGGTAAAGATAATGAACTAGTGGAGGAGGCAAGGAGAGTAGTAAGCAAACCAACGGTGTTTAATCCAGAAGCAAACACTCACAAGGTACGAAAAAGTACACACAAACTGCAAACCAACAATAAAAATAAATAAATAAAGCTGGAGATTATATACACATATTAAGGTTAATGCACTTAATAATTGTCCTTTAGATAATGAAGTTAGCTTTGTTAATTATCTTAACTCAGATTGAAACACCGGTCTACAGGAAATTATCAGCTAAGTTTTTGTCGGACTAACATCTAGCATGTAGAATTCATTTTAATATTTTAGGCATGTATGATATGTAGTCCAGAATCAAATAATTTCAGCTGCATGGAAGGGATTGTCAAGAAAGTATATTATTCTTGAGTTAAACACATTCATGATTTAGGAGTATAATTTTTAGTCATTCAGCAATATCCCTAATGCCAATGTCACATTCCACAAGCTTGACTTTTTCTCTGACAGGATGATGCCTGTGTCAATGGGACATGCCTCTGTTTTTTCACAGATAAAGAGTATTTGCCTGAGGAAGACATTTTTGTGCATGAAAGCCTGCCTGGGTTAAGGACAAAATAAGGGAAAAGAATTAGCTGGCATTGTTTTTAATCTGGCCTGGAAGGACTCTGGTAGAGGGACATGGTTCAGGCAGTGACTGCACTCCAGGTCTGTTTGCATGTTCTCTCAACCTCCCTCTGATTTACGCATGCTAGTTGAGTGGGAAGAGTTCATGATGCATTGTCATTTTGTTGGGGAAAGGCTTCTGTGCTGCACAACTAAGTGAGCAACATAATTGGCCCAAATGGCCAATATTGCAATGTCAAAAGGCAATGTAGAGGGGAGTCTTGGTTAGCCCCTTAGAATGTGGCGCTGTATGTGTTCCTCTTGGCCAGGTGGTATGCAAGTGGCTGTAGTCTGTTGGGCTGGGCTGGCCTCCTCTTCTGGAAAGCAAGGTAAGATTATGTGGAAGTTGAAACAAATGAAAAAGAAAAAAAAACAGAATAAAAATTGTGATGGCAGGCTAGTCATCATTACCAAATGATGCAAGCTATAAAGGCATGGGATTTGGCTAATCAGTCATGTGATGAGGTGTTAGAACTATTAACATTGCTGGTACAAGGGTTGAATCTAGGTGGAGGTCACATAAGCATGGGTAGGTTAAATGTTGCTCAAGAAAATTAGGATGTTGTTTGATGGCAGGTTTGTAATAGTGTAACATTTCAGGGGTTTAGGATGATTATGTCAGTATTTTGCTTTAATCCTTAATGAGTGGATGGTGAGTCATAGGTTTTATGGAACATAGGTGCAGTATTAATCACATTTGAGAAGAAGGTGTCAAATCAAGAGCACTTAAGGAAGGGCAAGTGAAGGTGTGGTAAGGTTAACATCATTTCTCACAGTGTTAAGCTTTAGCTTAGTTCACAATTTCTTACCTACAGAATTAGAGAATCTTGGAATAATCAGGAACACTGTTTAGAATATTAGTCCTATTAACATAAGAGGCTGGTAGGAAGTATTAGAAGGGACATAGTACAAAATACCAAACCAAAATAGGAATGTCCCTGAAATTCACTGTCCATCTCTTTAGACATCTTGATTTAAATGAACATCCTGAGACAATGGATCAATTGTTATGTTTACTGACAATCACCTAGTACTTCAACCAAATGACACAGTATCTATGAAATGCCATTATTTAATGCAATTGAAGGCAAAATTTTCACAACACATATAACAAGCAGGTTGTCAGCAGCATACAACATTACACACAGATCAGGCCAAACACATATCCTGAGGCTCTTAAAAATAACCTGCCTAAACCACAGACACCTATTAAATGTAATCTAAGAAGCACATACACTCAGCAACTTCACAAACATACAATGGCTGCACCCACATTGAAATATACATCAGAGTCACAGTGCCTCATTTCAAAAACTCATAAAGCAAACCTCCACACAATCTGACATCCAAGCCGTAGGTGATGCTAGAGTGACTTGCACTGTTACACCACTTACCAGGCTGTGCAAGGAAACAGTTGCTGTAACCAGGGACAAGATAAAACTTTTTGCATCAATAAGGCACTAGCCACATAGGAAAGGAATATAACCTACTAGCTACCAAGAGGGGTAGATATGCAGAACAGGTATGAAAGATGAGACTTATCCTAGTGTAGCTTGGATGAACAGCTATGGCATACATTTATGACCTCAGCTTGAGTTAATTAAAAATAATCTCTTTTTATTATTTTAGTCTGTGTTTGTTAATTGTGGGATTTGAACCCACAGCATCTGAATGCCCTATTAAAATTGACAACTACAGCTCATTTGAACTAAAAAAATGAAGTATGCATGCTTGATTTTATAGTTAAGATATGCATGCTTAGTTTGCTACTAATGTATAGAAGAGCAATACTTTTAATAAAACAATATTGTTGTATACTGCATACATAGCCCTTGCTTGTCTAAGTCTTTCCAAACATTCAGAATGGGCAGCCATGTTCACTGCAATCTCCGGGACAGCAATAAAAGAAAAAGGGGGAACGAGAGAAGAGCAATATGCATGCCAGTCTTGGCTATATTCAGCTTTCTATATAATTTAAAGTATCTTTATCTGTATACTTACAAATGTGTGTGATGTCATCAGTCCTAAACCCATCCAGCCACTGGTTAAGTTGTTCCTGCTTGTGCCTTTTCAGATCATAGTAGTGGTGCCTGCATTGCTCTCCAGTGTGTGGAATGCCAGTTGCACTGGGGCAGCTTTGGTCAGACTATCCCAAGCCTCTGATTTGTATTGAGACCCAGTATAGTCCCCCTGCAGTGGCTTATGGCTGTGTCACTTTACAAGGAGTTCAATGAATATGCTGTACTCCTCTGCACCCCATCTTTGAGATCTGAATTGATACCTTCCTTTTTTACTCCTGTCATAGGTCAAACAGCAACAGTTTCACACCAATTGGTGTCTTCACACCAATTCATGTTATTGCATTTTTCTGCTAGTGCACAATCCTGAACAACCATGACAACTTCATTTTCATTATGTTAAGTGGAAAGCAACTGTGTAAAACAGAGAGGAAGGCAGTTTATGTAATAGGAAGGGTAATGTGACAGTTAGTATTCATTTTTGGTTTGGATGATGCTGTACCTGTTAATTGATTTCACTCTGCAGATATGTATTGAGGATATACATTTTATGACCTGATGCACTTTTTGTATGGCTGGACACACTGATAAAAGTAATTAGTACAAGGTGGGTTTCAAACCTATGCTAAATAGACAAAAACATATTCTTCCAGACAGGTGTTTCTTCACCCATGCCACTGAAGCAGTACTTGTCTGACATGCTAATTAATTATAGTGACACATGAAAAAGTGAGTGGTTAACCACACACGTGTTTGACCTGACAAGGTCCTGGTTTATAAATTCATGTGGTATGACTATCATTGAAGTATGACATCCCTCCCAGGCCAGAAAAGACACTTTGATGTACAGAAACATAATTGTCAGTATTTCTTCACATAGTTATTGTGATTTATAATTATTTTTAGATTGTTCTTTAGTTGGTAAAATTGAGTGGAGTTTGTTGACTAGAACCTTGGATCACCTGCACTATAGGCATTAATTTATACCAGTTACCACAGGGAAGGTTAGGTGATGACTTTATTTTTTACAGTCATTACTTTTCAGAGTGCTCATTGCAAATGAGACTTTGTTTGTCAGACCTGTTCATTAGCTATACATATACATTAAAGAGATGAATATTTAACCATATATGTATGTGACATGAAAGTTCAGAAAATAAACGTTTAATTGTAGAATGATATTTCTACTGATGCTCACAGTTAGGCATTTAATATATATGATATCCTGTGTATGATCAATGCATCTGCTATACATAGCTATCTGTATGTGTAATTATTTTTCTAATGTGAATTTTTATATAAAGTAAAGTGGAACAGCAAGAATAACACTTTTGGTTTTACTGGATTGGAACCCTGGCTCACATGCATTATAGCCCACCCTTAACTTATACCTACTGCCACATGAACAACTAAGCAGCAGCTGTATATTTTCACATTCATTACTGAGTATGTGTGCAGACCACCGCACAAGGTTGCTAAACATTTTTGTACAGTCTGAGGAAGCCCTTATTGGGTGAAAGCGCTAACTGAATAAAGAACGTTCCTGCTTTATCTACTTTGAGTCGTTGGATCCTTTCCTTTTACTTTTGGCGGAAATTTGTTGTTGGGAGTCTTTTATGAAAAACGCCAGCTGAAGCGTTCCTATTTTGACTGATTTGTTACTTATCATGTTTGAGTAGTGGAAGACCACACATGATATAATGTATCCTTTTTGAAATTGACAATGTCTACTTGTTGTCTGCTGGTGTTCTGGACTTGCAAGTGTTATGGAAGCTTGCTGACCATCTCACAATGTGGCTTAGGGCATTTGTTTGATGGAAGGCAAAAGATGTAACAATGTATATTTTGTGAAATTGACAAATTCTGCTTGTTGTCTGGGCCATTGCAATATGCTTGTGCAGTGGTGAACAATGCACAAATGAGATAGGCAAAGCTCAACATGCATTATTTTTTCTAAAAAAAGTGTTTATTACTTTTGTCACTAAAAGATAAATATGGGACTTGAATCTTGATCTACATATACTATGTCCTGTGTCATTTATCATGTTAACATGTGCTACATACATACTTGATTCACAGTTTAAATTTATTTGGCTTTATCATAGAATCAACTTCCAATAATTTTAAAGTATTTGCCATTTCACCATACTTATGCTAAGTAGTGCACTGCACAAATATTAATTAATATATAATTTAAAAGAAAAGAAACATAAACAATATTTGAAATAATTTTTAACACATCTTACAAACTTTTACACAAGTCTGGATTTGAACTCTCAGACTAATGAAACTGCAAAACACGCTGGGGGTATCTTATATCTCTCTTTGCCACAGAAACAACTTTAAAGCAGTAATACAAATTATTGTACATACAAGTAATGTCCCATTCCTCCACAACATTAAGAAGAGATGTACACTTGGAAACTCACACTTGTTTGTACAGGTTGCTTACATATTTAGTGCAATGAGTGACCACACAAGCAGTTATGAACATTTTTTTCTTTGCACCAATGTAGCTGTGTCTTCTCTTTGTAGTGTGTTCATTCTACCCCGTAGTGTGTATTCTTCCCTGTACTCTCAAGCATGCAGTCTATAGGGCATTTTATATCATTATCATTAAATGTATGATTTAATTACATGACATTAAAATACAGTTTTCCGCAAAGGCAGGAGAATTTTGCTATTAGTGAACAAAAATTAGAAATGTGTGCTGATCACTTCCATTTCAAAACTTGCTACAGTTACTTCTACACTTTGTAAGTGTATCTTGGATGACACACCCACTGCAGGTAAGGTAGTCTGAACTTTCCTTCTCTCCACCACTAATCATTCACAGTTGCAGTCCATTAGCAAATAACACTGAGGTAGTGCCTACCCTACGTCTATACCTGCTACACAAAGCCAAAAGTTTGGTATTCAGCAATTCTAATAAGTTCACACATAATTTGCATCTTCCCTGTGCTCAGAGGCCTGAATATATACTATAAAAAGGTAACCGTGTAGCTAGTGAACTTGAAGGTGAGGAGAGTTGTGTATGTGGAGAACACAGACGTCTGACGTTCATTTGGATTTATCTGCAAAGAAGCCTTCTGATCTTACTAAGTTATGATTGCATTTTTCAAGTACATGCTAGATTTATTAACATGGTACAAAGAAAATTCTTTATATATATATATATATATATATATATATATATATATATATATATATATATACGGTGGTGGTGCTGCAGTAGCGTTGTCGCCTCACAGTAAGACGTTGTCCTGTTCGATTCTCAGCTAGAGCGTCTTCTGTGTGGAGACATGCGTGAATGGTGTACCTTCTTTGAAGGTTGTGCGTCAGGGCTGGCAACTCAGCACGTAAAAATCTACTGACAATCATTAGCGGACCGGTGTTCCGCTGTGGCGACCCCTAACTGGGAAAAGCTGAAAGACACAACAACAATATATATATATATATATATATATATATATATATATATATATATATATATATATATATATATATATATATATGCAAACACATATGCATTAGAAAATGTATGCACTTCTTATAAGTTCACTGTTGATGCAGGCATTTTTGTCAGGTATTTTACTTTCTCAGATAGACAACCTTATTAACTTTCAGCACAAGTGTTATTGTTACAACCATTTCCTATACTTTTCTATGTTATTTCAGGGAAATGTAATGCACTATTTTGTCAATAACACAGGGGTGTTTGGCTTCTAAGATGGCCTATACAGACCTTGAGGGAAGTGCTGGGCGCAGTGAGAGGTGATTGACAATCATATAACATTGACTTTTCTGTTGTAAATGTGTACACATTTTGTGAGAATGTTGCCGAAAGCATTTAGAACAATTGACTAATGAGGCACTCCTTGGTTTGTACAAACTGTCATTTGCCTGTTGTTTTGGGGGTGGGGGAACCAAGTAGCATATGTGTGTTGCCACAACAAAAGTTGTGTTTTAAGAGGTTTGCTCTTGAAATTATGTAGTCATCCGTTTCTTTCCATGGTAAACAATACATTGCTCCATTAATAGTCCTTGTTTTGGACCAAACATTGGTCTTTGTGTGAGTGTGATATGGTACAACCACATAACCTTACATTTTTATAACTGAACTGTGTGTCTCCAGTGGGTAATGTTGAAAATATATATCATGATTAATGTTAAAAATATCATTATGCAATATTTATGTGTTGTATCCTCCTGTGTTTTATGTCACCTAGGGTGATGGCACCCAAGTATAACAATCCACTTAACCCTCCTTTCAGTGACACAGAAAATGACAACATAGTCCAGTTATTCAGGCACTATGGAACCTTTCTACTTGAGAGAGGATGTGGGTATATGGCTGCCAGAATGCAGATTTGGAACCAGATAGTTAATAATGCAAATGTCGTAGGTGGCCTTACCAGAACTTATGATCAGGTGCATCATAGGGCCACTGATATGATTTCATCAGCCCATAGGAGAGCAGCTGCAGTTGCCCTTGAACACCTGGCTATAGGGGGTCTGCTACAGAGACATCCCAGACATCAAATAAAAACTCCTGTCCACTATCAGAGATCCAGAGAGCTCAGTGGAAAGTGCACAGCAACACGTGGCTGATTTTGGTTCTAATGTTTCTGGGTTTCTTGGAGGACAAGGATGTCCTAGGATGAGCTGCCAGGTAAGCTTGGATATGTCAATTTGTAGGATTTCCTTGTACAGCAAAATCAATTGTAAGTAATATTTCATGTTTTTTTTTTGATTAACCTATTGATAAATTGATATAAATTAATGACAATTTTTTTTTTATTACATATGGACTTTGGGTGGGCGTGTCAGCCAAGTTTCAATTAAAAGCATTCTTAATGGACATATAGTTAAGAATTGTGTATTCACTATCCCACTGTGTTATTGCAGTTGTAATGATTTTGTCCTTACTTTGCTTCACTTCTTCCAGGACCATCCTCTCTACCAAGTGTGGAGTTATGTGCACATGGTAAGTCAAACATTTGTATTTGATTATTTATAACCATTTGTCAGAAATTTGCATTTATCCATATGTGTGAGGTGGGTGTCATGAGTGTGTGTATTACTGTACCATCTGTGATAGTGCACCAGTGTTAGTTCATTATCATAATATTAAATTTTAGTGTAAGTATTAATTTTGTTCCTGTGGTTGTTGCTTATTATCAAAGGTGATCCTGGCAGTGGAAGTGTAGGACTCTTACTGCCAGATGTCAGAGTATCGGCAGCCTCTGATTTTGATGCTGGCCATACACAGGCACAGTCAGGGGCTCTACAGACTGAATCTGATGCTGAGGTTGACATTCTGCCATCCCCTGTATTTCCATCAGACACAGCAAGTAGGCTTATGCATACCTATTCAACTGAGCGCTCAAATATTGGGCAGGTGGAGAGAGACACACTTGATCAGGATTCAGTGCTGGTTGACTCTGGCCTTACCCAAAGTGTGGGTGAGGTGTCATGCAGGAGGGTTGTTAGTGGTGCTTGGAGGAGACCTGCTGTTCACTCTTCACCTGATCCTGGTGTGCTGCTAGATGTATGTTTAGGGCCATCATTGAGACACATGCACATTCCTATAGGGCCTCTGTGGACATGCGGCATAGGCTGACATGCATAACTGCCTCTGCCATATGGCTGATTCTATGGACCAGATGACTGACATGATGGAACAGACAATGTCTGTGACGGAACGTGCACTGGGAAGTGGATGGCATCCATGTGAACATTGGTCAGCTGCATCATTTGATGTTAGCCAACATGGCTGTGCCTGATCATGCTCGCGTAATCACACTACTTTCACTGCTCCATCAGTGCTTGAGGTGTCCACAGCCAGACATGCTAGGTCATGGGGTCATGGTCCTGGGCATACTCATGAGGAGAGTTCATCCAGCAGAAATCGGTCACTTTCAGGTAGAAGCAGTGTATTTGCCTATGGGCATGGATGTGTCAGTGCAACTCCTGGCAGAGCCAGTTCTTGTGGTTGGAGGTATTGACGATGAACTGTTACCTCTATCATGCATGACTCACACCTGCCTGACATATCAGGACATAGTAAAGAAGAACACCGTCAGGAAGGGTTCCAAGGAACACCAGACACAAAATGTAGAGTAAAAGCAGAACTTTTAATGCTGAATAAATCCAATAAAATCAATGTGAGCACTTTTGTTAAAACAATGTTAACTTCATCAGACAAGAGTCAATGTGCACACCAATATTTGAATATCTTTTAAAACACCTTTTAAAACAACCTGATTGGACACAGAGAACCAGCTAACATGACTAAAGTGAATAGATGTAATTAACCCTTTGCTAAACTGTTGCAACAATACTTCACATTTAAAAGTATATATATATATATATATATATAGATATATATATATATATATATATATGTGTGTATATATATCTCTCTATATATATATATATATATATATATACTGTAAAAATGTCTAAAAATTTTATGTGTGTAGAAAATTGGATTGTTTCTCTTAAAGACAAAATTAAACTATTAAATACCTTATTTTAATATTCTAATAGCCTAGCTTTAAAAGTAATACAGAAACTAGGTTAAAAAACATTAAATCTTTTGTTATAAAGTGCTTATCCAGAGTCATTAAATTTGTACTATTTTTTTCCTTTCCAAGGCTTTCAGTTTTAAGACAGGGGTGATGGATGTCCTGTCACTGATGGCAGACCATTTGTCTGCATGCAAGAGAATCTGCCATCTCAATTCTTTTAACTCTGATTGGAGCCCCCCCAAGGTATCTTGTCACTAATGACAACATGGTCAATGGCTATAAAACTGAAGCTGTGGCTGCTGTTATGGATGTGCCTAACCAGTGCATTGTTCATGTTGTTTTTCCTAATGGCATAGGCATGTTCATAGATTCTTGTCCTGAATTTTCTCTCCGTTTTACCTATGTAAAACGCTGAGCACTGATCACATGTCGCCACATAAGCAACTGGTTTGGAAGAGCAATTGTACCTCCCTTTTACTGTAAAGACCATGCTGTTAACTGAAAACTTGATACCTGTTTTGACCTTGTGACACCATTTGCATGACTCACACTTATACATGCCACAGAGGCTAGTTGTTGTGTGAGTGTGTCCCTTTCTAAGGAGGTCTTTTAAATGCGGTCCTCTTCTGTATGTTATCATTGGTTTGTCACCCAAATGAGTTATAATGTCCCTATCTTCCATTAAAATATCCCAGTTTTTACTAAAAATTGACTTAAGCTATAAGAGTTGGAATTGTAGGTGACTGTTAAAGATCTGAGGAAGAGGCTTCAATTTCCAGCCAATTTCTTTGTCCCAATGAATGGTGGACTGTTGTCAGGAGTGTGGACACCAACTATGGGCTTAAAGTGGCCTATTTTTCTTTTTTGTGAGACCTCATCAATAAGCTCATCGAGCAATTCAACCAGGTAAGCCCTTCTTTCAAACATAGATTTCAAATTACTCCACTCTACTATAACATCCTCTTCCCTAGAGGTCATACGGGCATCTCGGACAAGTTGCCCTTTTACCACTGACTTCTTTTGATGGTTGGGGTGGAAGCTGGTGTAATGCAGAAAATAATTAGAGTAGATCTCTTTTCTGTGAATCCTTGTGGCATACCTTCCAATAAGTGTGTCTTTGAACAAGTGTACATCCAAGTAATTCATGTGACTTAAATCGATTACCCAAGTGAACCACAAAAATGTGGTCGTGGTATTAAGGTACTGTAAAATCTCATCCAGCTTGAAAGGAGACCCCTTCCATATTCAACTAATGTCATTGTGGAACCTAAAGTACATCTTAACACTAGAGTAAAATTGGGATCTAAACAGAAAATTCCTCTCCCAGTGTACAATGACCATGTTCGCAAATGCCCCTCCACAAGCTGATCCCATGGCCACTCCAGTTTTCTGCAAAAAGTATCTGTCATTAAAAGAGAAGCAGTTATTTTTTAAGACTAATTCCAGCAGTTCTACAATTAAATTAATCTTCTCCTGATTTACTTTATGTTCTAATCATAAGTCAGCAACCCAGTCTAGGCCGGTGCTATGTGGAATGACAGTATACAAATCGTTGACATTTATTGTGACCAATATATCGTTCTCATTGTACTCAACTTTAATGACCTGCTCTAAGAAGGTCCAGGAATCTTTGCATATCTGATCTTCTTTATGCAATATTTTCTTGAGCTTGTGGTCTAAGTATTGGGCACAGGCCATACTAACGGAATCCCTACCATCCACTAAAGGTCTCATGGGTGAATCTAAAAGACTCTTTTGAGTCTTAGGAATTCCAAAAAAACACTGGGACTCGGGCTAATGATGTTCAGATAATTATATAGGAAAAGATCTATCCTTCTATCGAGGAATATGTCAGTTAATTGGCCATAAATTTTCATGTATGCAGTGTTTAATTCATTTAAGGACACCTCTGTGTAATTCATCATGTCCAGAATAGATAACATTTTTGCTGTGTACATAGAAGCATCCATAATTACCACTCCTCCCCCCTTATCAGGTTTCATGACTCTTACATCATGTTCTTGTAGCATTAACAACCTGTCACGTTCATTCTGATTCATGTTGACAAAATTGTGTGCTTGCCTGTGTTTGTTCTTATTTAAAAACTTAAAGTTGTATAGGTCAAGCTCACATAATTTCTCATATATTGCTAATTTAGGGTGTAAAGGGGGGTTATAGGTGGAACTAATTCTAAAGATGCTGCTAGTATTAATGTTGCTCTGCAAAACAGTGTCTTGCATTAAACACAAATTCAGTTTCCTTAAATACATTTTTAAATCTTTTAGTGTATCTACAACATTGAACTTGTCAGTTGGTACAAAAGTCATTCCCTTTGAGAGTAGGTCAGCCATGGCCTTATCAATACATAGCTCAGAATAATTGTACACTGCAAAATCTTTCTGGTTATTATGAACTACTGTACATATGTTAGTAGACTGTTCTAAATGAACATTCATTTCTAAAAGTCCATTAGCAAGAAGTTCAATACTGAACTAGTCCGTTACTTTAAAGTCTGAGGTCAATACAGGATTAGAAATGACACAGGACACCAAGGTTCAAACGTAACAATTTATTAAACAAAAATTACTAGATAAACAGAAAAAGACTACTAAATCATGTACTTACAAGCATATGCATAAACAAAATCATTTTTACCACTGATAGGGAGACTTCAATCCTATCCATTGCAGCTATTTGTTCAGTCAAGGCAAGGCCGACACTGGCAAAATGGCTCTAAGCTCAGTTCAGGCTGGTACTGTGATCAAATCCGGATAATGATGATTTCCATTTTAGCCTTTGAGCTTTTCATAGTGTTGAACAAACAACAGGGTCAATAGGTTCAACTAATGACATATTGATCACAAGCTCATCATGGGTTGATGGAATATTGCAGAAAATATGACATTACAAGCTCATCATGAGTTGATGGAATATTTTAGAAAATTACAGATAATTTCCTAAGTTGTAAACAATTCTCATAATGTCTGGTCTTATGCCTTACTTCCCTTTACGAAAGAACAGTTAGCTCACAAACTTGTGATATAGTTCCTCCTTGAAATCCCCATATTCTGGTAAACATCTTTTAAGCTGACAATTTACAGGTCAACAAAAGTTCAGTTATACCAGTAATCAGTGAGCAAGGTCTGCTCTTAAGCATATTGTATTGTTACAATATTAGCAGCATATAGTGAGGTAGTGGCATGTCAGATCTAGCAATAATCAATCTAGCAATAATCAAACATACACAGTGATATGTGGCTCGAGGCATAACAGAAACCTGGTAGACTGTGTGGATCCGTCACAGGCCACCCCTTGCATCGAGCAACGTACGCTGTGTATCCCTTATAAGAGTTAAAACTGACAACATCAGTTTTTATCTTCTCATTACCTTACAGTAAATGTAGCATGATAGTAAGCAAAATAACAGTGAAACTATTGTGGTCAATAGTAAGGGATGCAACAACAAATTAAACCACACTGAAGCTTTAGATGACCACATAAAAATATCATACCAATGCGAAACAGTTATATCCTGTATTTCATTTGCAATTTTTACAATGGTACCTTTGCCTTTAATCATTTTAATCACTGTTTGATGTGCATCATTTAGTGTTTTAGTTTCATTTATAGCCCACCCTCTGTTCTGAAGGTGCTGAATTACAGTTTTTAGTGCGATATCCACATCAGATTTTTC
Source organism: Protopterus annectens (assembly GCF_019279795.1). NCBI lineage: Eukaryota > Metazoa > Chordata > Ceratodontiformes > Protopteridae > Protopterus > Protopterus annectens. The sequence goes on along the minus strand of NC_056731.1, from coordinate 1,059,310,917 downwards.
TCCGGTAATCATGATGTCATCAATTTAATGGAAAATAGTCACTTTATCCAGCTGTAACTTGGCCAGGTCTCTAGCCACTAGTCCATGACACAGGGTAGGGCTGTGCAGATATCCCTGTGGTAACACTTGGAAGGTATACTGCCTCCCCTCCCAAGTAAAAGCAAATTGGGCTCTGCTTTCTTCTGTTACTGGAATGGAGAAAAAGGCTTTTGCTAAGTCCAAAACTACATGATATGGTCCAGCAGATGAAGACAATCTTTCCACAATTGTAACAATGTCTGGAACAGCTGCTGGTAAGGGTGGGGCCACCTTGTTTAGACTTTGATAATCTACAGTCATCCACCATGATCCATCAGGTTCTTTACTGGCCATACTGGACTGTTGAATGGACTCACCGTTGGCTAGAGTATGCCAACCCGAAGCAGTTCTTGGATTTTCTCGGTGATCTTGGCGTGCCCACCTGGGATACGATACTGCTTGATGTTTACTATTGTTTTAGGTGTGGGAATATAAAGTGGTTCCCACTTAGCATTGCCTCGGACCACAGCCTTGACTGCATTGACTGAACAATGCCGCACTCCAAACCTAAATAGGCCTACAGCGGTTTCCAAAGTTCTACCCTTTAACACATCTATTCCTAAAATGTATTTAGGTACTGGAGCTATTACTGCTTCAATGAAAATAGGAATACCATCCCCGAAAGCTATTTTAACCTTGGTTCTGGTACCTAGTGTTTTTGCCCCTCCATAACCATCAATCTCTACATATTGTCCACGAAATTTACGGGGGTTGCCTACAAAAATGGTTATTTCTGATCCTGTGTCTACCAGAGCCATCACATGTTGTGGCCCTCCCCTCCAAAAAATGGTAAGGGCTACATAAGGGCATTGGTCCCCAGGTGTAATTGCTCTTACTGTACCCCTAGCTACTGGGGACCCACCTACTAGTCAATTTGTCTTTGTTTTTTTAACCAGGGTTTTTTATTTTTTTTTCCCCAATTTCTCTCATCACTGAATTCCCCCTTTTGCCATTGTGCTAACTCCTCATCAGTAGGGATGTCAGGATATAATTGATTTCACCCCACCTTTTTTCAGTGGTACTTCTGGCTGGACTTTTTGTAGGCGTTTGCTTTTTGCCTGCAGAGCCTGAGCCTTTCTCTTTTTGTTTTTGCTTTTATTTTTTATATAATTTTTCAGTGGCTATCCCATCTATTTCTGCAACTTCTATCCCCCACCTTAATAGATTTAGAAACATTTGCTTTTTTGTGACTTTTTTACCAGGTTTATTTTTTGGCTTCTCTGCATTTGACTTTCTAGCTCTTCTCTGTTCTTTTTTTTACTAGTTTTGCCATTTGATTTAGAGTGGCTATTACATCCCATATTTGCTGACCTACACAGCCTGCCAGGGCAGCCATTAGCTGCCCTTTCCACCACTGTGGTGCATTTTTGATTAATTTACTTCTCATATTGCTGGTCATCATTTGTGCATCTGGTCCTTTTGGAAGCACTAATGCCCCATTCCTTAATTTCAATGAATAAATGGTAGCCAACATAGCCATTTCTCTTAACTGCTGTATTGCCTCTGCTATTGTTTTCAAGGCTTATGTTCATCAGCTACTGCTGTAGCATCAGGCCAAGTAGCTCAGAAAGCCGAGGCTAACCACACCACCAGTGTATTCACCTGGGGATCATCATGATCCACATTATTTACTATTTGTTTTAACATTTGGATGAAACACCAAGCATGCACATTGGTGCATTTCTTTGGCATTCAGAGACACTGCTTCTCCCCCTGTATCGCAAACCCAAAGAAACCATGCTAAAACATTTTTCCCTGGCTTTTGCTTATAGGTTTGGATTACATTTAATAATTTAGCTTGCGTATAACTCTGCACCTCAACCCATTGTTGTGGCGCCGCGCCCCCAGTATACTGTCCATTTCTCTCAATAACTGGGCGTGCCACCACTGATGGGGAATTTACTATTTTAAAATCACTATCACCCTCATCAGTTGAGGGGAGATCACCTTCTCACATCTCGGGGTCAAACTCTGCCTTACACCGCAAAGCACGAACCCGAGGCCTTGAGGGTGGGCGACGTCTTCTTCCATTCCGCTGTCTATGCTGCTGAATTAATCGAGTAGCTAAAGTCACTGAATTAGATTTCCAGTGTTTAGCTTCCTCTCCTGCTTTGACAAGTGCTATATCTGCCTTTTTTAAGGCATCTCTATCCGTTCTATGTGTATGAGCATGTTCTTTACATTGCTCTTTTAACTCTAAAACTTCTTCTTTTAGTTTCTCTACATCTCTATCCAATTCCTGAATTGCCTCAAAGAACAGCCATCTGGCTGCTCCCACCCCTTCCTCCACCTTTTTTCCCTTATCATCCAGTTTTAACTCCGATAAAGCTCTAGCTAGACTATCAGGGTCTGCCTTAGGTCTTTCTTGCAAAGGTTTTGGGGAAGGAGGGGGTGAAACTTGACTTAATACCTTAGCAAGAGGATCCCATTTCCCAAACAATGCTGGCATCATAGTACCAATGCAAAATAGAAATAGAAAGGCTGCAACAAATTAATAAATATCAGCACAGTTGTATGTGGCTCGAGGCATAACAAAAACCTGGTAGACTGTGTGAATCCGTCACAAATACTGCTGTCATTAACCAAGGGAGAATGGTCCTGGGCATACTCATGAGGAGAGCTCATCCAGCAGAAATCAGTCACTTTCAGGTAGCAGCAGTGTAACTGCCTATGGGCATAGATGTGCCAGTGCAACTCCTGGCAGAACAAGTTCTTGTGGTTGGAGGCATCGACGATGAACTGTTACCTCTATCATGTATGACTCATACCTGTCTGACATATCAGGACATAGAGCTAGTGCTGATCTTGGTTGAGTTCTTGCAGACAATCACACACATTTCACCATGAGTGCACATAGAGACACACACACATAACAATTACAAGGGTCAGTTGTGAGCCTTACAGTTTATTCAGTCTCAGTGTCTATTTGATACTTTATCCAAATTCCTGTCTGTCTGTCTTTGCTACTCACACATATTCACTACCTTTTGTGTCAGCCTTGGCATCCAGTCCCCTTAAACAACACTCTGTGCAAATGATGACTGTGCCATAGCCTTCATTTTCTATCTTCTTTTGTCTGATGACCACGGTGCATAGTTGACAGAGTGATTAGTGTATATGTGTTTGTAAATGCTCTTTTGGAAATTGTACTGCTTTTCTACAGGTTTTTGTATTGTGTGAATCTTTGATGTGTGAGGCCTATTAGTTGATAGAGAACACATCTATCAACATAAGTCATGGCTGTCACATATCAATGTAATTGCTGTAAAAATCACCCACCTTCTACTTAGTTACATTAGCAAGTAACAGTATTCAATGATATACCTTTCATTTCTGTTCTTAGCCATTTATTTTCCTATTCCAAGTTCAATACTTATATTCACAGTCCAGCAGTTAGAAAAGTTTTCATTCAGGATGGACTTTGTCTGATGCTAGTCACAGTCATTACATTGGTAAGCATAAGTTGTGAGCATTGGCTGGTATCAATGTTACTGTATGCATGTGCATATGAAGAAGGGTTTTCCCACTTAGTTGGTGAGTGTGTGTGCACTATCCATTGTCTCCTAGCCAGAGTGAGGGCATATTGTGCACACCTACATCTAGTGGCATCCACAGCAGCTGCTGTTCTCCCTCTGACTCCTCATCTGCATGTGGCTGTGGTGAACTTGCTAGTGGTGGTAGGATGTGTGCTTCTTCCCCTTGGTGTTCCTGATGACACTATTTTCTCAGAATAATATTGTGAAGGATGGCACAGACAGTGAAACTTTCAGCAAGAGTACATGGATTGTACTACAGGGCTCTACCAGATGTACCTAAGTACCAGATGTATCTAGGCACCAGAACCATGACTTCAGCAGCCCAAACATATGCTCTATGAAATTTCTTGTTTGAGCATATGCCTCATTATTTCATTCTTCAGTGTGTGTTTGTGTTCATTTTCTGATGGGCGTCATCAGCTATGGCTCTAGTGCATAAACTGCATCCCCCAGTAAATGGCCCTGTGGGATATCCCTCCTATAAAACTTCTGATAGAGTTGAGAGTTGTGCCAGATATGGGAATAGTGGTAACTGCCTACATAGCCAGCACACACATTCAGAATGATTCCCTTAGTGCTGCGCATTACCTGGCAGTTAATGGAGTTGGAGCCCTTTCTGTTTATTTGCACCCTGCCTTGTTCCCTGGGTTGTGCTTTGATTTCAATGTGCACATAGTCTATGTCACCCAAGACTTCAGGGTAGTGTGCTACAGGGTAGAAATCTTGTATTAGTAGCTCTGTCCTCAAGTGTATGGGGAATGTGAATGTAGTCACTGACATGATGTTGCATAGCATTCAGGAACTTATGTGGGATCCTGGATACTGATGTTTGTGACACCCCCAGCATACCCCCTGTTGGTCTCTGGAAGGTTACTGCAGCTAATATTGTAAGTGCTACACATACCTTAGTCTTCACAGGTATTGGTTCCCCTCAGTTTGCCCTTGCTCTTAGTGTGAAGACAACAGAGGTTATAGAGTTCCTGTAGTATTTCTCTCTACCCTGTAGCACTCTACAATTTGTACCTCATGCAGACCATGTAAAGTTAAATGGGGTCTAAACACTCGTCTTCTTCTTGCTGAGGTCTATTAGCAGCACAGCAGCAGCATAGACTTGGGCCTGTTGCACATACAAGAATAAAAGCAACAGCTGCCCCTAACATTGTTTCCATGTAGAGTCATTTCAGTGGCTGTATTACAATAGCTTTTTGGAATTCACATGCAAATCCTGCACTGAGTCTACATGATTGCTTTACAGTTTGTTGAATAGCTCCTCCATATTGAATTGGTTGATTAGCATAAAATTCAGCTGCTTATACAGTAATTGGCATATCATGATATTTACTGTGTTTGTGTGGCTCAATTCAGCTTGTAGAGCTGCTTAGTGAATACAAAACACTGCTATACCATGAGTGCATTGTACCGCGACATGTATAAAGTTTTAGCTGACCGTGTAGGCTTTATTGAATCCATCCCTTTAATTTTCAGATTCAGTGCAAAGAAGAAAAAGTTAACTAACTTAAAATAGCTTCTGCAATGTCATTTTTTTCTCATGACTAAAACAGTACCAATGCAAATGCTGGAGATATTGCTTACTTACAAATATCCCTGCCAACACCAATTCTTTTGTTATTGCTCCTCTTTTACTAAGAAAAATGGATAGTTCTGCTTTCTGAAGAATTTGTATATATACTAACTCATATTAACTATTCTTCTTTATCTATCTTGTTATGACCTTAGTTTTATCGTCTTGTAACTAATTTAACCTGTAGTATTCTTTTATTACTCCAAATTGTTCTGACTCTTCAAAATTTCACTGTAAATGTTACTGTGCCTATTCATTGACTATTATACATCAGTTCTTTCATTTCTATCTTTCTGATGATTTTTGATGTTTGTTGTCACTTTGTGGCTGCAATTCCAGCATGAGATTCCAAATGGCCATTATTTGATCAATGTTCTACCACAGAGACCAAAGTATAAATAAACAAATAAGTAAATGAATTAGTGAATAGAACCTATTTTAGATTAGACCAATATATGAAAATCAGAGGAGTGCAATAGTGTAAATTAATTACACAAATTACCTGTTGCACCTAAATGAATATAATATGCTTCTGAAATAATGTATTTTTTATCTTTATTTAACTGTTTATATTTAATTGTTATTAAAACACAAATACACATGCTAAATATGTAGTGAAAATTGGTATTTCAGATAAATTCTTGGCAAACTCACTTTTGACAATCAATAAAGGCAAGACTATAAAAAAATAAAACAAAAATAAAAGGAAAATGAACAAATAAATACAACTTAAAAAAATGAAGCATGCTTTATCAGGTCAATATGAAAACAAAGGAGTACATTTCCATATACAGTATATGCATACACTAATAAATCACATGACATGAATTAAAAAAATCCATGAGATCAATTACACACTATTCACCATCTAAAAATTACAGTGTCATCTTAAAGGATAACAGCTTTATGCTGTAACTACCATTTAATCTATGTGGTTTATCATCTCTAAAAATATATCCATTTATATACTAAACTTTCTGTTTTGGTAACAATGTCACTGCCCCTCTTTATATATCCATTCATAATTTTTTTTTTTTTTGACCTAGCATTGCACTGTGGTAGGTTAGCTTGTTCTAGTAAAGATACTGTAATGTGTCTTGTGATTTGTGGCATCTTTTCTACATATTTATCATGCACAGATATGTTATAGTCTTTACACTTACTTAGAAAATAATGTTTCTACTCTTATTAGCATGAGATCACTCTCAAGGGTGCTACTCAGAATTCATATTACTTAATTTTGGTACACACTCTGAAAGTTGCTTAATGCACATATTAGATTTACTGCAGAAGAGATTGACAGTGGTGGTAGACAATATGACAATTCAAAGCAGTAAAACAGCCATGAATATAAGCTGCAGCCAAGACTACAGGCTATAGCTATCAATACACGCTGCTATTGTAATTCAAGTCTGAGCTTTATTTTAATTACTGGATTTGAAAGCTGATTTTACTCAGTGAAGCTAAAATTCAATTTCAGTTTATCTTCAAAGATAAACAGCATTCAAAGCTTCTGGTTACACATTTTATTTAACTTATTATAAGGTTATTTTGAATTGAGCTATTACCTCTTATTCAGATGGAAGTCAGTTATATTTTATATTTTTATATAGTTAATGTATGTTTTGTTATTTCTTGGTATTGTTACTTTTTTGTGTTAGACATTCAGTTGACATAAAACACAGAGGAAGGATAGTTATGTGTATTTATTTGCTTAGGGATAAAAGAATTATCTCATCACTACAAAGTAACTAGTAGTTTTATTAAACACATTTAATATCTATTTCAATAGCAAAGATAAATGCAATAAACTGAATATAACATGTAGTAAGCTGAAATATAACTGGTTTGAATAATCACATTAGGAGAAGGCAGTTATGCATGTATTATAGAGTAATAAAACTATCTTTTGCATACCTCAAGGAGACATTTCATTCAGCACTGGTGACGATAAAAAGTTAAATAAATTAGGAAATGAAGGAATAAATATGCAGTTATATAGAATTTTCCTATAATAGAGGGATTTTGGTTTTAATTAACAATTGTTATGTGGGTTTAGTTAGCTCTGTGAAGAAGAAGAGTATAGCTCTGGCTTTGTTAGAGACAACCTGAGTTTGAACAGTTGCTTAATCACCTGTTGAAGCTGGGTGGGGTGGAAGGGAGTGAGTGGTCATTGCCATCTCACCCTTCTGGGGTGAGTGAGGTGACTTTGGCTCATCACATAAATTAAATAGAGTATGCACACTAGACATTCTACCCCATGGAATTTGACACTAACTAGATTATACTTCCAGGTGGAGTCAAAGAGTTTGACAAAGCAAATTCAGGATTCACAGTCATGCTTCCATTAATAAGGATGCACATAAGAGAGTTGTGAAGAGCCATAATAAGGGAGGGAGTGATCCACTGTAGAAGAGGTAATGCAGTACCAAGAAGCTTGCTAGTACCTTACTATCCAACATTTACCATGGAACGTGTAAACTGAATGGAATTCTCAGGCAAAAATAAAGAATGTGAAGGACTCATTACTGGGTTGGAAATAGCTCACACAACTCCAGAATGAATGGGCTGGTTGGATTCAGGTAGATGAGCCATCAGACTAGTTCCTGTGTGAGAGTAAATAAAAAAAAAAAAAAAGAAATTATGTAGATTTGGCAACTGGGCAACTGTGACCAGATCTAAAGATGAGGGCAAAGTGCAGTTAGAAAATAGTAGATACTGCGATAATACATTTTTGGCCTGTTAAATTCTACTGCACGTCAAAAATTAATAAAGTACTAATATTTTAAATCCTATGGTGGGATAATTATAGTTCTTAGGGAGTGCATCTGTGTAACTTTAGTGAATGACTCTACTAGTAAAAATAAATGAGTAAGATAAAAGTTAAGTGAATAATGATGTTTTATAGACATGGGATCACCTGTTTTGAGACAAAATAAAAGGAATGAAGAAATATTTATTTTCCAACAATCTATCACTCAGTACCAGGAATTAATAGCATTCAGATATGCAATGTATTAAGAAAATATCACAATACATTAATTGTTACATTCATCCTATCAGATTATGGCTACTTAAAACTAAAAATTAGCAAAATCAAAAAATACAATTCCAAGTTACAGCACTTAACAGACATTTAATTCAAATTTTGTGGAGTTCTAAAAGTGTTCAAAACATTAAAAGACTACTGTATGAATATCTATAGAGACTATAATAAAATAGTTTGGGACTTTTAAAAATGATATATAGGGGTAAAATAATAAAAAATGTTATTTATGGATGAAGTGGACAGATGAAAGAGTTCAGTAATGCAGATGGAGTCTATTAACTAGTGCATAGCAGAGATGAATTTGATAAGAAAAAACTACAGCATATTTCAGATGATAGAAAATAAATAAATATACAATCTATGGTATTATTTGAAGATTAAGTACTAGACTGCAACATCTCAGAATAATATGCCACACTAAAAGGCAAAGTAAAAATATATAAATAAATAAATAAACAAAGATTACGTCTTGAACAATAGTTTACTCTGTACTTGAAATATTAAAGCCCTTTAAGGAAGAATTAAAGAAATACATAGGAGTAACAAAATCTGGATTATAATTCAATTGATAAATGCTTAAATTCACTTAGTTTATGTTACTTGAAAGAAATTAATAACGAAAATTTAAAAAGAAAACTAAAATGGAAGAATTTGAAGAATATAATTAAATAAAATCATGATTTGTTCCAGGAATATATATTCAACAAGTGGCAGATTAGAGAAAAGAAAATATTGGAAGGATTTTTTGAAGGTGTTACCCATATTTAATTCATACCCAGTAACTGAACAAATATGGATTCTAAGTAAAATTGCCATCTTGAAAGCAGTGATGCCCTAGATATAGTAGATTGGTTTTAATTAGATATTGCTTATAAAATATCAATTAACATGTCAGCCTTAACCAAAAGTTGAGATCCTTCATCAAATCCTCTAAAGCTAGCTATGAAAAGAGAATTGCAGCAGATAGTAAAGACAACCACAAGGCTTTCTATAGTAATGTAAATAATCTCCATGTCAATACCCAAATTTGCTCTGAGCTGCTGCACAATAGTACCTCATATACCTAGCCAACAGATATTGCCAATATACTGGCTGACAGATTCAGTGCAAACTTTACCCCCCCCAAGGACCAATCATGATACTAGTAGATTGCCAGGCACCCAGTATTACTGCTGCACAGGTTAAAAACAACATTGTCCAAGGCCAAGAATACTGCTTCTATGGGACCTGAAAATATCCCTGGCTGTGTTCTACATGAACTACAGAGTAAACTGGCACCTCACCTGTGTGCCCTGTTCAGTCACAGCCTCACCTCAGGCTTTGTCCCCACCGAATGGTGCACTGCTACAGTCATCCCTCTCCACAAAGGAGGAGCGACTACAGACCATGGGTACTATCGCCCATTAGCTTGATGAGTCTGATATGCAAAGCTATGAAACACATCATCATGGACCTAATAAACAGGGATATAGGGAATCTCCAAACTCTGGATCCCGCACAGTTTGGTTTTGTGAAGGGTAGATCATGCCTACTCAACTTGGTTGACTTCTTTGAGTCAGTCACTAGAGCTGTGGATGAAGGCAAGGTGGTTCAAAGAGCCTACCTTGATCTGGCCAAGGCCTCTGACACCATTCCCCACTCAGGAATCATAGAAAAACTCACTAAGCTAGGCATCAACCCCTATATCACTAGGTGAGTTGCAAACTGTCTCACAGATAGAACCCACAGTGTGAACGTAGCTGACTTCACGTCAGACTGCTGACTAGGCACGAGTGGAATCCCACAGGGTTTGGTCCTGGGTCCTTTTCTGTTTGGTATCTACTTCTCTGAAGTCCAGGCAAACATGAAGGGACTCTGGCTGACAAAGTTCTCAGACAGTTGCAAGTTGGGAGCTATTATGAACTCCCCAAGTGATGTTGACATCCTACAGAATGGCCTCACTGAGACTGGTGTCAGAACCATGTCCTTAAGCTCAGTGCCAAAAAATGTCATCATCCCCTTTGGGCAAAACCTGGTTCCCATGAATTACCACATCAATGGTAGTCCACTGAACACAGAGGGCATTATAAGATGTCTGGGAACACAGGCTGACAGCAACCGCTATTTTGATCACTACATTGTCACTGTGGTCAGAAAGTCCTTGTATGTGGCACATTTCATTACTAAGGATTTTGTATCCAGGAAGAAAGAGGTCATTGTCACCTTCTACTCTTCCCTCATTAGGCCAGTCATTGAAAACAATGCCCCATTTGGCATGTACCTCACTAGACACCTGCAACAACTTGAGAGGCCACAAAAGTACCTCACAAAGAGGATCTTAGGCCTTAAACACTTGTCCTATATGGACAGGGTCAAAAAATTCTCTGTCTCATATCGTCTACTTAGAGGCAATCTCTGCTTTACTGACAAAGCCATGTCTGACCCAGCTCTGTTAGAAATGCTACATCTAAAGAAATCCCAATCACTCCACACCACATGCTTCAGAGACCTCAACCTCATTACCACAATCAACAGAACGTACTGGAGGTACAAGTTCATAACCCAGAGACTGCCCATGCTATAGAATAGACTTCCCATACGTGTCAAGCACAGTACCTTGCTGACCCTCTTCAAGAGAAATCTTGATGAGTGGATGGGAAATAGAAAATTCACCCCGGGAATAACTCCAGTGGCTGTACTTGACAGAAGCACAGGGAACTAAGGTCAGGTGGCATGATGCCAGGGTAATCCTATGGCTGGGGTTGTAAAGGTCCCAGGGCCATTAGCCTAGTGCACACCTATGAACCTATAACAGAGAATAAATGATACTAAATTACAGGCTAACACAAATTATTAAATATAATATGATACTTACAATCAATAACAGTACAACCAATTTTATTTGTTTGATGAAAATTGAATTATGTCTGTTAATTCATAAAAAATATTGGCAGAATGTGTCCTGAATATTATGAGAATTCTTGCAGTGGAGAAGGTAATCTGCCTGGTGTTAGAGCCATGGCATCAAGCTCAATGCCAAAAAGTGCAGAGTCATCCTCTTTGGTAAAAACTCTGTACCCATGACCTACCGCATAAGCAGCAATCTACTTAACACAGAATGTGTGATAAGAGACCTTGGGACTCAGGTGGACAGTAGTCTCTCCTTTGATAGTCACATTGCCACAGTAGTCAGGAAGTCCTTCTATGTGGCACACCTCATCATAAAAGGGTTCTCATCCAGGAAAAAAGAGGTCATTGTTCCCTATACTCGACACTCATTAGACCCATTATAGAGTACAACGCCCCTTTTGGAATGTACCTCACAAGACATCTGCAGCAGCTGGAAAGGCCATAGAAGTACCTCACAAAGAGGATTACTGGCCTCAAACAAATTCCCTACGCTGACCGCCTCAAATAACTCCAGCTTTACTCAGTAGCATATTGCCTATTCCGAGGTGATCTCTGCCTAACAAAAAGCTATGTCAAACCCAGAGCTGTTGGACATGATACACCTAAAGAAATCCCAATCCCTCCAAGTTACATGCTCTAGGGACCCAAATCTTGTCACCACAATAAACAGGACATGCTGGAGGGATAGATTCCTGTCCCAGAGACTTCCCATACTCTGGAACAGGCTACCCATCTATGTCAAGCAAAGTTCTTCATTAGCACTCTTCAAGAGAAATCTTGATGAGTGGATGGGAAATAAGAAATACACCCCGGGGATCACTTCTGCATCTCTGCTCAACAGTGGCACAGGAAAGTAACTTTCTTGGGTGGCATAAGCCAGGGAACATTATTGGCTAGGCTTACGTAGGCCCTTGGGCCGATAGCCTAGTACCTACCTATGAACCTATGAACCTATATTACTAGAAATTAGAAACATGTTGACAATGTACAGATGGATTAGTATGTTGGAAGAGATATGAAAAATTAATTATATAAGTTCAGACAATAGGTACTTGATCAAATAAAATCCAGATGTTGAGTGGAAATTTAAGCAAAAATATCAAATCATTACTTGTTTAGAATATGTTAAAATTAGATAGGAATTATGTTGGAAAGATAGTTATTCAGTAGAATGTTATTAAGCAATACGGACGCATATGTGTTGAAGAAACAGAATATAGTTATTGGGAATGATTGCTGCTAACTATGAATGCATTATTTAATAACGGGTTTGCAACATGGATGCTGCATTTTGTATCTTACTTAAATGGTTAAATATAATTACTTTCTTGACTGGATAGTAACTAGAAAGTTAACAACATCTTTCCAGAATATGTAGTTATCATTTTTTTTTTTTACATTTCTTAAAATCATCCTACTCTTGTTTTTGGAAATTGGAAATATTTTGTTGTTGATTTATAGGTTCATAGGCAAGTTCTAGCTTCCCTTGCAGGACATTTTAAGCATAGCCAATTTCACTTTAGTTGCTTGAGTAAATCTATCTCATTTGGTATCAAAGTGGCCTTTCCCATCCCATCCCATTGCTGCTAAATATATGTTTCCCCTGGTGAGAGTAACTGGGACCATACCATATATAATTTGAAGGGACCCACTGAAAGCATTTTGTAGCTGACTCTGTCCATTAATAGTGCATGGACCATCTTTGGGTAAATTTTCTATTACCCATTCATAGATCTGAGTGCACTTGAATATGGATTGTGATGAGCAGAGCTTTGTTTGACATGGATGGTGAGTCTGTTCTGGAGCAGCAATATCCTCTGCATGACATACCTGTCCCTCCAAACCATTGTGCTGATGTTGCAAAAGAGGTTTATTTCCCTAGACTGAGTAGTTCTGATTCCATTTTCTGTGCTGATGTGAAGTAGGGCCATCGGTTTTGGGTCAGGGGATGACATATGTGCCAGATACAGATCAACCCTGAGCAGCCTGCACGATACAGAATACAGTGATAGGACTTTGAGTTGGTCCATATAGGACATATTCTTAGGCTTTGTATCCTAAGGTATTTCTGTGGACATTCCAATTGTTGCATGTTGTCTGGACATATAGATAAATGCCAAAGACAGCATTATACTCAATAACTGGACCTCATAAATAAAGATATTGGGGACCTACAAACACTGGATCCTACCCAGTTCGGCTTTGTTAAGGGCAGATCCTGCCTCTTAAACCTGGTTGATTTCTTTGAAACAGTCAACAAGGCCATTGACGAGGGGAAGGTGGTCCACACAGCCTACCTGGACCTCGCAAAAGCCTTCGATACAATACCCCACTCGGGCATTATAGATAAGCTCACCAGCTTAAATATAAACCCCTATGTCACTAGATGGATTGCAAAGTGGCTCAAGGACAGAACCCACATGGTTAGAATTGCTGGAGCCATGTCAGACTCCAAACCAGTTACAAGTGGTGTCCCACAAGGCTCAGTCCTGGGACCTCTCTCGTTCGGTATATATTTCTCGAAGGTACAGGCCAACACGGAAGGACTGTGGCTGACCAAGTTCGCAGATGACTGCAAACTGGGTGCCATAATCAACTCTCCAGCCAACACAAGCATCCTCCAAAAGGACCTCATAGAAACAGACAACTGGTGCCAGAGCCATGGCCTCAAGCTAAATGCCAAAAAGTGTATAGTCATCCCCTTTGGCAAAAACAAAGTGCCCACAAATTACCACATAGGTGGTAATCCATTAAGTACAGAAGAAGTAATTAGGGACCTGGGGACCCAAGTTGATAGCAATCTCTCATTTGACAATCACGTGGCCAAAGTGGTTAGAAAAACATTTTATATAGCCCACCTAATCATGAAGGGATTCACATCTAGATCAGGGGAGGTCATCGTGCCTCTTTACTCATCCCTCATCAGGCCCATAATTGAGTACAATGCCCCTTTTGGGATGTACCTTACCAGACACCTGCAGCAACTGGAAAGACCCCAAAAGTACCTCACCAAGAGGATCAAAGGGCTCAAACAGATTCCATATGCTGCCCGGTTAAAGAAACTCCAGCTCTACTCAGTGGCATACTGCCTGTTCAGAGGCGATCTGTGCCTGATGTATAAAGCCATGTCCAACCCAGAATTAATGGACATGCTGCACCTCAGAAAATCCAAATCCCATCGAGCTATGCTCGAGAGACTTGAACCTCAGCACTGAAATAAATAGGACATGCTGGAGGGACAGATTCATAACCCAGAGGCTCCCTTCACTCTGGAATAAAATCCTAGTCCAGGTTAGGCAGAGTCCCTCATTGACTCTCTTCAAGAGGAATCTTGATGAGTGGATGGGAGATTGTAGGTTTACCCCAGGTATCACTTCTGTGTCACTGTTAGACAGAGGCACAGTATACTAACCTCGAAAAAGGGCATAGCAAAATAAATTTAAAATGGGTGGCGAAAACCAAACACATTCTGGCTAGGCTTATAAATGCCCTAGGGCAGATAGCCTAGTATGAACCTGTGAACCTATGAACCTATAATGAGGGCTGAGTAAAGCTGGACAATGACATCTCTAGATCTAGACACTATCCCTATGTTTATAAATTGCACAATATAGAAAGATATTCTTACAACAATGGACAAATGTCAGTTGAAAGGTAGGTCACTGTCCACATAAATTCCCAAATCCTGAACAACTGTGTTAACTCTTAGGGGTGTATTTTCAATGTGGCAGTTCTCCAATGTGAAACAAATGTATTATAGCCATTAGTTACTCCAGCATGAACTTAAAAAAGCATATGGGAGTAACAAATAAAGAAACTATGTTTACCTAGGATGATACAAAAACGCCACTAGTCTGAAAGATATTCTGCAAGGGGTATATCAAATAACTTTTGCAGGCACAATGCTTTCTATCTATGATTTTCTAGAAATTGCCAATCCCACTAGATGATTTTAAATGTTACAGAGCTTTTGAAAAATACTTTGCATTTAACTTAAAATGAATAAATATATAATTTCCCATCCCATTTCAAACCATATCCATTTAGATAAAATTAACAAGGGCAGTTTTCACACACTTCACATTTCTCATATTCCTTTCAAGACTCTAATATATCTATATGTATATCCATATTTACACATACACAAGAATTGTGGTAATTATTGTTGCAATATCTATAAATTAATTATCATTGCAATATCTATAAATCTGGTTATCTTAAATTAGAACTGGAAGTGTTTTCTGAGGGGTAGAAATGGAAAGAATGAAACACAGTGAAAAAACATGAGAGGAAGAGAGTTTACTAAATTCATCATGTCAGACTTGTTTTGTAACTGGACCACCAAGGAGGACATTGTTTCAAACAATATCATTGTTTTACTTTTGTCAGGAAGATGGATCAACTAATTCTTAAATAGTTTGGTGTAGTTATTTGGGAGGTATGTCACCTCATAATTTGTTTTACCAATTTTGTAGATTTATAAATCTTTCTCTAGTCTCTGGTGAATTGAACTGCTTTGATAGATACTGAGCTTCATCCCTGAAATGCATGGATGCTTCAACCTGAAAACTTTTTAGATATTCAGTATTTGGATTATGATTTGAGGAGCTAAGCTAAAAGTTGGAAACCTTAGTTCTGAACAAATTGAAAGATGGATGTAAACATGATGGTAGCTGTGTCTGCTTCTTGTCAAATAAAGACAGTCATAGTATGCTTGTTGTAGAAAATGATATAGATTTTGTTGGAAGGCTGTTTTTAAACTTGAAAGGTTTGGGGGCAGTATTCTCTCAGAGACAGTGGTAGAATAAGTCAGGAATAGGTTTGGTTAGGGATGTTGGAAACAAGATTAGTATGATCTGAAGAGTTAGACAAGTAGATTACAATATCTGGCAAAGAACAATTATCAGATTGTAAATTGAGTCTTTTGGGCTGGGAGATAATTTGGAGTAGGTGTACATCTAGTAGACATTCAATGAGGTTTTAATTGTTCTTATCCTGGAGACTGAAAGTGAATACTCTCCTATTTCTTAGCATGGTTTGATTTTTAAGGGTGGAAATTAGGTTTTGAATGTGGCTAAGGAGAATGGATGGATTTATAGGATGCAGCTGCATAAGACTACTTCATGCTTGTTAGATATCATTTTATTCTGTGCATTCATGCACGGATTGGCTGCCACTTGTGGTTATTTCCCTGTGAGAGATATTTTATTATTCTGTGCATGCACACACAGATTGTCTGCCCTTCATGGATATTCCTCTGTGCGATATATTATATTATCCTACACTTGCATGCACAGATTTGCTGCTCTTCATGGATATTTCCATGTGGAATGCATATCATAAGACATCTAAGGTTGAACTTTGAATGAGAGGTTGTTTTAGTTGTATGGAATTACATCTAAATTAATTTTGAATAATATGATTATGCCAACCTCAGTTCTATTACCACATTGACTGTTTTCTATGTAGCTGTGACTAGGGGAATGTGAGTGGATGGATATGTGCTGTGTTTAAGTTGTGACTCTTTAAGTGCTGATATATCTGGAGTGTGAGTTTACAAAAATGCATATATCTGTTCTTTTTATCATTGATAAAACATGAATTGAATAGGTAATATTTCATGGTGGACAGATTTAGCTGATTATATATAACATAAATTTAGATCAATGATTCAATTTGACATAGGCTTGAAATATGGTTAGGATAGAGGAAGGGGGAAGAGAAATCTTATCCATCTGCAGTGAAAATCAGAGCTATATTTTTATAAGAGTGCTGGGTTATAGATAAGGTATGTTTAATTTGAAAGAGTACTAGTCAGGCATGTGTTGTGGTCTGCATTGTCACTGTGTAAAAGATGCTGTGAGGTCAAGATATCTAAGGCAGGTACAGTGAAAAGGGTGGGCAGTTTAAAAGGGACAATGTAGAGGAAAGGAAAGACAGAGCATGATTTTTACATATGCTGGGGAGTAGAAATTGAGATAATGTGAAGAAGTAGATGAAAAGGGCTGTTGAATCTAGGAATGGATTGGTTGGGGTGCAGAAGTGATTGAGGGGAATTTGGTGAACTAGAAATGGTGGAGGAAGTAGAGTTAGAAGTTGTGCGAGCTTTTCTAAATTTATTGTTACTGTAGATGAAATGGCTTATACATATTCAGAGAGCTGTTATGATTATTTGAAGGAATGGAAAAGGATGTAGTAGCTTAAGTGTTAGGTAAAGGGATAGATTTAGTATTGCACATGTGTGTAATATATAGATGTGCTTCTAAGTGTTTTGTTTAGTGATGCTGTTAGATGAAAAGTTTTTCATGAAGTAATTTGCAGTGATAGGGTTATAGGCAGGGATAGGCTTAGGATTATCACATGCTAAACGTAATCCGATCCTTGCTCCTTCCTCTAACCTTGCATGTTAATTTATGAAAATATCATTCCGTACACATCAGTTATTCTCATAAATTTGGTGTTACGGTAGTAATAGGGATTTTTTTTGTCTGCTTTACAGAACTAATTGAACAAGTAAAGTGTCTTCAAATAATTTATTTATTTATTTATCTTTTTGTGATTTTGGAGATCTGCAGTTTGAAATTTGTTCAGGGATTGTTGATGTTGCTTCATTTAAAATATTACTAGCATACTGGCATATATTTATTTATATATAGATAAAATCACACACATTCACACATATATATTTTATTTTATTTTATTTATTTTACATTTGTTGACCGGGCAAGTCCAGCTGGATCAATGTCCATTTTCAGTGGAGGCCCGGGGAGAAAAGCTCCACAGATTAAAGCAAGGTTATAGAAATTGCACATTTATAATAAACGCTTGTGACACAGACAGTGAGCAAAAATGCAAAGATATTAGTCTAGATCAAGTAATAAAAAACACATAGTGCCATCTACGTAATGAGAAAGGCATTAACTACTTACAGTACAAATATGTGAGGATGGGGGTATTACATAGTTTAAAATGTATATACATACTTGTAAAAGACATTGTTTGTCCCTTTTTTTTTTTTTTTTTTTTTTTCATATATGAGAACAGTAGTAGCAGTACAGTCATTAAGTCATTTGTGATCACAGAGAAAGATTGCAGTTTTGAATAAGGAAATATGATAATAGAATATATATATAGATAGACAGGCAGATACACACACACACACATACATGAACACATGTACACACACACACACACACACACACACACACACACACACACATATATATATATATATATATATATACATAGATACATATGGTTGACAGAAACACGTGGGCAGCATGTGCATGAGATCATTCATTTCCCTGTAGGGGAATATTGTCTTCCCCTGGGGATTGTGCAGTCTCACAGTTAGTACACATAATTAGCATGGTGCGTGTGAGTGTGTGCGTGTGTGTGTGTGTGTGTGTGTGTGTGTGTGTGTGTGTGTGTGTGTGTGCGTGTGTGAGTGTGCATGTGTGTGTGCATGTGTGCGTGTGTGTGTGCATGTGTATGTGTTTGTAGATATAACTATCTATTTATATAGATATCTATCTATTTATAGATATATCTATATAGATAGACCAAAATGCATTTGGTCTGTTTTTGCTGTCAATAAATTGGATTTGTGGTATGGACTTTGGTTTTTGTGGTTCCTGGGCCTCTACCTTCACTACCAAATTCACTGATACCCGTTTCAGCACAAATAGTTTTTCTAAATCGCTTTAGGCAATAGTAGAAAAATCACATTTCTCCACCGGTGTGTGACCACAGAGTACGTATATTTATGTTGGAGGAGTGTAAGGGTTTCAGAGGGCTTGCTCCTGAAAAAAAAATAAATTGGAGTTCACTGTATTTTTTCTGAAATGGTATTCAGTGAAAGTGTTGATCTATACACATGAATTTGCTTAATTGATATTTTCATTCTTTTTTAAATGGTATGTTATTACATTCTCATTAAAACATGTTTTAAATGAAAGATGAGGCTATTTTGTTTGCTTTTGCAAGTAAAATTAGAATGTAAAGTTACTTTTTGTGTAATTGCTCCTAACCATTCTCTTAAGATGTCAATACAGTATGTCAAACTACTTTGGTGATCCATCCCTTTCTATCTAGTGGACCAAAAATAGCCAAAACAGACAGCTGTTTGGAACAGCCTTTTTGAAAATGCTAAGAAGTACAGGAGTTAAGATAGGAAATTTCTTTCCTTAGTTGTTGAAAAAATCTTTTTTTTTTATTTCCTTCACATCCCTTTGTCAATAGCTTTATGATATAGTTCCAGTAAGTATACTATATTACTTTTTTTTTTTAAATTCACATGCAAAATCTTATTATCTGTAAACCCCTCCTTCCCTATATTCCCTTATTTGACCTAGATTATCACAAAATGCAAAGCCAGACTATATCCACATTCTGAATGTAATGTATCTTCCCCTTACCATCCTTTAAATACAATTATGCAATATAATATGATTAGTATTCTAAAACATACACAATGCCTGGACAAAGCAGCAAGCCCACTGTAAACCCAGCATTACTCAGGTAGGTAGGTTTGACAGCCATGCCTAAAATGAGTTTCACTGCTGTTACTGTCTACTTAACTATTGCTTTTTTCTTGTTCCACAATGTTACCTTTAAGTGCTGTTATTGACCAGACATACGCAACTTACAATCAGGCAGAAAACAAAGCTCTTAAAGAAAAGAATATATAATACTCAAAAACATCAGCTTTGGCTGCTGTTAGTTTGGTAGCTAGTTGCTGCAATGGTACTTAATTCAAACATATCTCTCAGCTACCAAACTGACCACAGTCACATCTGCTGTTTTCCTGTGTTGCAGATTGCTCTTTATAACTGCTGTTACTGTTCAAATGTAGTTCAAGAATGTGTTTATTTGGTGAGTGCTAATCAAGTGATAGTAATGTAACAGCATTATCACTGAAAGCCACTTTTAGCCAACATGTGCTGTTGCACTTTCTTTTTTCTTCTCAAAGAAATTTTTGTTAAAATGTTTTCCATATCTTCAAATAGATTGAACCATAAATAGTGAAACATAAAAATAATATAACATAATCAGCTAGTCAACTATTTACAAAAGAAATTATATACAATCACCTAAGTATACAATTTATAACATCACATGATTCCATATACAATATGCAATTTGTATTAAGATGTTGTGCTGTCTTATCAGTTCAATTTATTTTGTCCAATATTTCATCAGCTTTCTGCCAATAAGTGATGTATGATGTTGTCTTATCAGTTCTTTTCTTTATGGATGCTACTTCCATTTGAGGCATGAAGACTGTGATTTTCTTCATGTCTTGAAAGGTGATGGTGCTTTATTCTTTCAGTAAGTTTCGTATGGCTTTATGTGCAATGGCAACCAATGGCCACAGTAAAGGATATTTTACTTTTGGGACACATTGTGGTATGGGTAAATTAAACAAAACTAATGACTTGGTTCACTGAAAAGTATCATTAAAAATTGTTTCAAAGAAAGAATTAATTTAAAACCAATGCTTATTCAGTGAATGATAATCAAAAACATGTGTTCCCAATCGACCTTTGTATATTTTTTACATCTCCAACAATCTATATGTTTCATATATATTAGTTCTAATCTATGAGGGGTTAGAAAGGATCTATGTAGGAATTTCCATGCATATAGTTTCCACTGAACTGACTTGGTAGTAAGGCTTGGTGATAAAAGGATAATTTATTTTTCATTTTTATCAGGATCCTTTTGATTAACTTGATTATAATAATTCCAAAACAATTATTGGCATAGATCTTTGTTTCTTTAAGTGTCTTATGAATTTTGCATAGATATCCTTGTCCTTTAAAAGTATTATTTATTAAAAGTATCACATGCTCTATGAACTCAGGAATATTATTTTTAAAAGTTGGTGTCATCAATTCCAGCTTATTTGTGATGTACTGTCTTATTTGTTGTATTGGTAGCCACAGTTTATCATCTAACTCAAATTTCCTTTTGATCTGATCTAGTGTGAGTAATGTATTGCCATTGAGTATTTGATACCAATAAATTACTTCTTTTTTGTTAAGCTCTTTAATTACATCTGAGTCAAAGGTATTTATACATTCTTGTGTACAAGCTATAGGACATAATATAAAAAAGTCTTTATATCTGGATTCATGTTTATATGTTTTCTAAACAGGATTATTGTTTCAGTAACAATTATATACTTTGTTTTTATACTTTTATTAAATATTATGTTATGTGTTATCACATTATAAAAGACTTTTGTTGGATTTATATTATACTGTTTATGTGCTGAGTTACTAATGACATTACATATAAATTCATGAATTAATTTCCATTTGGCTGTATAGGGTGAGTTCAGGCATAGAATAACTGTTTTAGTAATAGATGCCAAAGAATAAATCTTTATATCTGGTAGATTTATTCCATCCTTCTCCCAACCTTTTAAATTGATGTTAAGTGCGCATCTAGGCTTATTGTTAAACCAAAGGAAATTCAGCATCATTTTAATGTATTGTTGTATAATTTTCTTAGTAGGAGGGATGGAAAAGGATTGCATATAATATAACAATTTTGGGAAAATTATTGATTTAATTATATACAACCTATCGTCCATTGTATAATACATCTTATTCCATTTCTGCATTAATGATTTTATTTGACTTAGTATACAAATATAGTTAATATTTATTGTTTCTCTAGTGTTGCTAGTTAGTATGATTCCTAGGTATTTAATTTTATTATCAGGCACTAAGTACTTAACAAATTCATTATTTAATTCCCTTTTATTTGAGTTAATTAATAACATTTCTGTTTTTATTTCATTAAATACAAGACCAGAGATAGTTTGAAAGAAGTTCATTGTTTAGAATAATTCAGTTAATGATTTATCTTTATCAGATATTGTCAACAGGATGTCATCAGCAAATAATTGTATTTTCATTACTAAGTTATTCCCAATTACTATGCCTTTAATATTTGTGTTCTGACATATTTAGCAAAAGGCTCAATTGCTAATGCAAACAGTAAAGGAGAAAGTGGGCATCCTCTCTTAGTACCTTTTCTAACAGCTATAGAAGTAGAGAGACATGACCTAATCTTAAAATAGGCCAAAGACTTTTCATATAGTGTTTTAATTAAAAATATGAATTGTTGTGAAAAAAACATATTCTTCTAGTACCACCAGTAAATAATTCCAGTCTACTGAATCAAAGACGCTATTGATGTCTAGACTCACCAGAGTCATGCCTCTCTAACTTAAATCAACATAATCTATCAAGGCAATAATTATTTTAATAGTATCGTAGGTGTTTCTATCTTTTATGAAACCTGTCTGGTCATGATCAATTAATGATGGTAATACATTCTCTCTGTATGTATTGCCATAAACATTTTGTAATCTACATTTAACAATGAAATGGGCCTATATTAAGAACATTCTGAGACATTTGTTTCAGATTTCAGGATAGGTAAGATTAGACTATATTTCCAGGAAGGTGGATTTATTATTCCTTGTTGAACCTGGTTAAAAACCTTCAACAATAACTGTTTAGCTTCTTTGGGCAATAATGTATACATTTCTGGTGTTATATTGTCATTTCCTGCTGCTTTATTGGGTTTTGTTTTTTTTTAATTTGATTCTAAAACTTGGAATTGTTACCTGCTTGTCAGTGTGTCAACTCTGTTGTTCCTGTGTCTTGAGGTTTATATTAGTATGAAGGAAGTTTCTAATTCTTTCTTTCAATTTCATCTCTATTTTGCTAGTATTAATTTTTTGGCAGTGTGACTAAAATGTTTCTAGTATGCTATTTAAGTCTGAGACTTTCTTATTAAATTTGAAATTATGTATTTCTTTTATTTGATTCATTTTAATAAGTTTCTTAGTTCTATTTGCTATTTTCCTTTGATTCTTCAGATTCATTGAATAAGAAATAAGTTTGATATTTTTCTAATTCTATCATTTTATGATGTAATGTTTCAGTATATTCTTTATTTTTCATTGCTAAATCACTAGTTAATTGAGTATGTCCTTTTGTATATTAATTTTAATAATATCTATTTCCTTTTGAAGATCACTTAATTGCTTTTCCCATTGCTTCCTTTTATTTTTTACCAAGTTAATGTTCTTCCATATATGTATGCTTTTAATGCATCCCACACATAGATTCCCAAAGTGTCTTCATTTATGTTTAATTCAAGAAATTGTTATAATTTTTTTATATAAAATTCTTTAAACTCTTTTAAATTTGTTATACATGTATTCTAGTGATTGTCACCCTTTGTTTGTTATGAACTTCTACTTCAAAAGTAATTGCATTGTGGTCTGTTAATGGGCAAGAGATTACTTTAACATTGCTAAGAAAAGTGGTTATTTCCTTTGATATATATACTCTATCTATTCTTGAGTGTGTATTATACCTATGTGAAAAAATGTATAATACAGAGAATCTTTGTCTGCATATTCATTAACATCTTTAAGATTATATAGTTCAACAAATTCTGCTAGTGTTTTTGATGTTGCGGTTTTCCTTCTGGTATTTATAGAGTCAGTGTCTTTATCAGGTAGTATACAATTGAAATCCCCAGCTATTATCAAGTTCCCTTTGGAGTGCTGGATTACTTCTTCTAATTGATGTTTAACTATACTTGCACTCAAAAACCAGGTAACCAATAAATGTTAATAAAAGTATACAGTTTACCATTTATTGAGATGGTTGACATACAAAGCATCCCAGATTTATCTTGATATGAGCTTATTATTTTTGGGATAATGACAGAATTTTTCCATAAAATCCTTACCCCTCTTGTTTTTTTCTTATGTGATTAACTTGTTAATACTGTATAACCATTGAAGCTGAGTAAATTAAGGTCTTTAGTTAATAAATGTGTCTCTTGCAGAAATATCACTTGTGGGTTTATAGTTTTAATATATTTAAATAAACTTAGTCTCTTGCATTTATTATTCAACACATTAACATTAATTGAGATCACCTTCATATTTAAATACTGCTATATGTGGATTTAATTGAACTTGCATGCATTCCTTTAGGCAGAACAATGTATAAAAGTTCTTGTTTGTGTACAGCTGTGAATAAAAAAAATTGTTTAGGTTTCCTTTCAGTTTGACTAATATACTTAGGCAAGTAAAAAAAAAAGATAAGAAACATTGTAGTATCAAAACCTGAAACATGAACCCCTTTCTATCATTTGGGTTATTATAACCCCTACACTTAAGATGACAAAGCATCAAAGTATCTCCTCCCTATCAAAGGCACTATACTTCAATCCTGACAAGTCATTATTTGTTAGTCAGAAAGTATGTTATTATTCTTAGGGTGGCCACGGTGGTGCAGCGGTTAGCATTGCCACCTCACAGCAAGAGGTTTTCCGGTTCGATCCTCGGCTGGGGTGCCTTCTGTGCGGAGTCTGCATGTCCTTGCCGTGGTCACATGGGTTTCCTCCGGGTGCTCCGGTTTCCTCCCACATCCCAAAGACATGCTGCAGGTGGATTGGACACTCTAAATTGGCCCTAGGTGTGAGTGTGTGTGTGTATGTGCCTTCTGTGGAAGGTTGGGTGCCAGGCTGGCAATTCGACACTGTAAAACCCCACTGCCAATCATGAGTGGACAAGGTGATCTGCTGTGGCGACCCCTAACTGGGAAAAGCCGAAAGAAGAAGAAGAAGAAGAAAGTATGTTATCATTCTATAGGATAATTATAAAGTAAACTTATGGTTATTAATGGGTCTATATTATACCATCGAATGCTCGAAACAGTGAATGATGAATAATTGACCCCATGTAAGAGAAAGCTTACAATCTCGAAAACTCAGAACAGCAATTTTTTTCCAAGGGAAAAAAAATCACTGTTCCAAAAAAAACAAAACAAAAAAAAAAATTGAAAGAATACATAAAGTGAGGGGCTTCACCCCCACACACACCCTACTTAAATATGCCAACTCCAAGATCACACTACAGTGCTGAAGACGGCAAAGTAATGGAAGTGCCTGGGAAAGAATTTGCTTAAACGCCGTTTCGCTATTTTCCCTTTTCGTTGTTTTAAGTTCGACCAAGACACATTTGATAGAATGTGTCTTCAGTCATCTAATCGGACCCTTTATCTACCAGTCTGATACATTCTCAATTCAGTCTATTAAGGTTGACAGGAATTAACAATCCCAATAACATATCAAGAAATCATACAAGTTGATAAGTATCATCTTTAACCAGAGAAATTGTTTTACAGTTATGCTTAAATATAGGCTACACTGCTGTACTTATGAATTTTATAATGCATGTTTACTACAAGCAAATCTTTCAACATCCTTCTTATGTTAAAACCTTCTCTTTTTTCTTTTCTAAGTGTAAGCAACACAAAAACAAGATGGAAACCCATATGTTAGTTAACTTGTATAATTAATGTTTGGATACTGTTTCTCTGGCTTAAGTTATTATACAACTTGTAGCAGTGTCATATGTATGCAATTATCTACACACATTCTTTCAGCTTTTCCTGGTTAGGGGTCGCCACAGCAGAACTCCGGTCTGCTAATGATTGGCAGTGGATTTTTATGGTGCAGAGTTGCCAGCCCAATGTCCAACCTTCAAAGAAGGCACACCCATTCACACACCTACCTGCATGTCTTTAAACATCACTTGACCATGGGGAGGACATGGAGACTCCACACGGAAGGAGCTCCAGACAAGAATCGAATGGGAGAACCTCTTGCTGTGAGGCGACAATGCTAACTGCTGCACCACCATGGCCTATGTATGTAAATATATACATTTTAATATTCCTAAAAAGGTGAAGTGTTACTTATGTAAACTTACAACAACCCTATAAATAGAAAGATTTGATTTCTATACAATATTATTTAACACACTAACAATCCACATTGAATTATAAAGTCAGATGATAATGTAGTCAGCATAACTGAACTGATATAGATAGCAGTAAGGTATTTGTCCCCTTGAAGAAACACATTACACCGAATGACATTTGATGACCTTTATTAAATTTCCATAAACATAAATGTTAATCAATATTCATTCATTTCAACCAAACATGATACAGGTGAAATAACATCCATGTAACATTATCTTAGGACAGGACAGTGTAAACCTGCTCATCCTGATCAGTAAGCAGAGTCCATACCTCCACTCACTTACTTATGAAGCAGCGTACCTGCTCACTTCCATTACCCTTTATCGGTACTTATCAAGGAGCATAACCACTGACTTTCATTACCATTTATTGCATTATACCATCAATTTAATAAGCAACTTCAACCACTTGCTTATATATTTCTCAAGCAGTGTAACCGTTCACTTTCATTACCATTTATTGCATTATACCATCAACCAAATAAGCAGCTTCCTCCGCTTACTTATGTACTCAAGCAGTGCAACCACTCACTTTCCTTTCCAAAAATATTGAATTAACCATCTGGCACCAGAGGGGGAACAGAAGAGGGCAAGCCTGCCCTCTTAACTGCCTTGTCCAAACTAAACATAACCATATCCCCACTAATAAAAGGGAGGGAGTGCGGGTAGCAAGTTCATGCCAAAATGTGACTCCTATTCCAGTTACACTTGCCTACCATCCTCTAAGCCCCTCCCTACCCCTACCTCACATCCTCCAAAACCTCATCCATTTCTATTTAACCTTTATCCTCACCCTATCCTCCCAAATGATGCTACTCTAACTAACCCCCCACCTTGAAGATGTCCCTGGACAAAATGGTCTGTTCCAAACCTCATTTGTCCAGGTCCCCTTCAAGAAACACATTACACCGTATGACATTTGACGACCTTTATTAAATTTCCATAAACATAAATGTTAATCAATATTCATTCATTTCAACCAAACATGATACAGGTGAAATAACATCCAGGTAAAATTATCTTCGGACAGGACAGCGGAAACTTACTCATCCTGATCAGTAAGCAACGTCCATACCTCCACTCACTTACTTACGAAGCAGCGTACCTGCTCACTTCCATTACCCTTTATCGGTACTCATCAAGCAATGTAATCACTCACTTTCATTACTACTTATTGCATTATACCATCAACCAAATAAGCAGCTTCCTCCACTTACTTATGTACTCAAGCAGCGTAACTGCTCACTTTACTTTCCAAACTTATTGAATTGACCATCCAGCACCAGAAGGGGAACAGAAGAGGGCAAGCCTGCCCCTCTTCTCCACCCTCCAGCCTGACCAGGCTGTTCCCCCTCTCTGCAGCACACTTCCTGCAAACTAAACACCATTAATGCATACGGCCAAAAATCATTTAGTGTACCCCGTCCCCACTAACCAAGGTGGATAGAGTTAACTCTTAAAACCCTATCACATAGCAAAATAAACAGTTAACAAAACAGCTGAAAACAAAAACACTGACCCTTCACCTATGCTAAGATAACCTAGCATTGCACTGCACATGAGCTAAATAATCCTAACTTCATGACCAATGGCAGCTCTGCAATGACTTCAAGTGCATATAAAAACCACGCAGAGTCAACTACATGCCATCATACCAAATTGCAACCCCATTTACCACCCAGTCCAGTAATAACCAAATGAGCTCTTCTTAATGCCAGAGCAATAACAATTCTAAAGACTCCACCATCATTACCAACCAAAATAGTATCATTAAACTCCTATTGTCTAAGAATCCCGCAATCACACTATCTCTTATAAGCATTTTTTTTTTTATAATGTAGGGCTTTTCCAGGATTTGAACTCAGGACCTCTTGCACCCAAAGCAAGAATCATACCCGTAGACCAACAAGCTACCCCCATAAAACAGCTCAACAGCCATCATGGCATTCTAGCAACTCAACAAAACAAGCCATACTGTTTCATTATTAAACCCAATTGCATACCATCAAAACAATGAGATCTCTTTAGAACAAGTGCAATATCAGTTCAGACATTAAACAAACCAGCCTTTATAACATGAAATGGTTAAACACCATCATGGCTTTGTTAGCAGCCCAACCACCATCAGCCCTGTAAGTTCCATATTGGCAACTGGAAACAAACCATAATCCCCCAACAACCGCAATGAACCTCCTACACCAGTTAATACAAACACCAAAATTAAAATGCTCCATGTCCCCTCAATCATCCTCCCTCACACAAGCCCCAGCTTATAAACCTTATCACATACATAGCCAAAGTGACAAACAGGCCAGCAAAGCCCTATAACATAACTAACCAAATTAGCCAACAATGTAAACTGCTGAAATTATAACACTAATCCCACTCCAGTGCTAAAATAACCAACCATAACCTTGCCTAACCTGTATATATTAACTAAATTGACACTCACTTAAGACCCCATAGCAGCTTACAATAATTCCAAATCATTACCCCCCAAACACTGAAGTCAAAGCCACGCACAAGCAAATTCAAGAACAATTGCCCACTATCATGCCTAACTTAAGCCCTGTTTACAGCCCAAGGGACATGATATCCATCTGAAATTTTCTTTTCAAAACCAATTTTAATAGCAATTGAACCAGACCAACCACCCAATGTAATGAAAAAAAAAAAAAAAAAATTTAATGTCATTGTAGCATTTGCTGATCAACAAAAACACCCTATGAATGACTTCAATACACCCATTATAAAGGAAAACACACCACATGAACTGTAGCCCAGTAACTTTCATTACCTACATCAACCCTCCTCAACACACAAACTGTCCTGTCAATGGCCACTGTCAGTTAATCCTCACCCTATTAAACCTATCCTGACCTTACATTTCAATGAAACCCCTAAGCTGGATTACGTTTGTGCACCATTATCCCCTGTGTAACTATACTACTCACAGCTAATACCTCACTGACCGACTGAACTACCCAACCTTGATCCCAAAGCAGGCAAATACCCAATCTTTTTTACCAACTCCTACCAAGGGCAACTACAACACAAATTTAATCACTATGGCAATGCCCTGCAATAAGCTATCCATACAAAGGGAGCTCCAGGCCCCTGCAACACCAGTTAAACCAAACTATCAATTCCCTGCCATAAGCCTACCTTAAGAACATGCCTTGCTTAAGGCTTCCCACTTCTGCTTAACCACAAAGCCCCAGTTCCTGCACATCCCCAAAATACCTGTATACCTACCATGCTCCATAAAACTCAACCTGCCTCTAAAGATCATACATACCTGGAAATTGACTCTACCCCACCTGTGGTACCCCATACTCCTCCACATAAACAACCCCCACCCAGCTTTACCCTGCCCCCATACCTTCTCCTCACGTGCCCCCACTATCTTCTATCTAAACCAACACTGACATACCTTTATGAGCACAAAGTAAGATTATCTCTGACCTCATAGTGCCCACTCCTGCAACAGGAACACTCCAGAGCAGCACACCAATACAGCAGAACACATCACCTTCAAAAACCACTTCCTGCAGCGCACCGCTCTACCCAACAGGACATCAACACTGCAACAGCCTCCATCTCTATTCGAACCCACCTCCTTCAGGTCACCGACTGATGCCCCATCTGCAGTGCCCGACCTGCAAAGAAAGGAAACTGTAAATTCTTAGCACACAGACAGCCAAAATATTTTAATGATGAAGTTAAGACCTGACCGGAGCATAACCTGCTCACCAAATGTACACTCGGTTATGCAAACAATATGAACCAGGCATAAATTACTCTGACACTATACCTCCCAATTGACAAAACACAAATAGCAGAATTAGTACTAAATATGACCGAGTTCATCAATGGACAGCTACAAACCTCTGGGTGCAAAATCTGGGCAAAGCCATAAGAATGTTAGAGGGAGTGACAAAGCCCAAGTAGGAATAGCCTGAATATATTGCTCCCCAAACCTAGACAGTCAGTAAAATAGCAGATGTGCACCTGAATAACCCACAAGCCTGACCTCAACCTGGTCCATGACATCAATAGGACTTATTAACAGGAGAGATTTGTGTCCCTCAAACTCCTCCATCTGTGGAATAGATTCTCTCTCCACTCAGAGTACCTCATTATCCCTTCTCAAGCACAACCTGGTTAACTAGATGGGAAACAGAAAATACACCCCTGGGATTCCACCTGTGTCCCTAAACTAATGCAAGTGTTACAGATAAGGCATGTCACAAATGCTCAAGAGCCAGCTGCTAAGAGTTGTGCCAGCTTTCTTTGCAAGAAGTAAGAAATAGGGCTTTAAAGATATAGCAGCCCCTCACTGACCATGACAGAATGGTGTCAGGCAATTGCAAAGTCATTGTCTGTTGTATTATGACATGTTTAAAATATGCTTGAGTACTGAATGGAACCCCCCGAAGGGGCTAATTAGCATGAATGTTCTAAAGGTTATGAAGTCTGTAACTCAAATGTCTGTCTTTTCTGACAAAATTGTGCAATAATATAATAGAAAAACAGAATATTATGGAAAGAAGCCCCACAACCCCCCCATATTAGGAAAAATCTGGACAGTCTGTAAAAAACTGTACAGATGAATAAACCACCTCCAAGATAAAATAAGAATTTTTTGCTCTATCACAAATTTACTGGAGGACATGAAGTCTGAACTCTGTCATTATTTCATAACTTCAGTCTTTAACGATTTGCCTCTCTGTCCTGCCCATGGTTAGCACTTTAAAGACCACGACTCAAACCAATTTTAGTCTTACACTCTGCCCCAGAACTCCCCTCAATCTGCAGCACAAAACTAACTATCTTATTGTTACTTACCTACTCTACTCATCCAACAACTATAACATCAGCCAGTAACTCACCATCCGGGCAATGCACCACCCAAGACTCTTCCCCAAAAAGTACTATACATATTTGGTGACCTGGATGCAGAGGTGTGCAGAAATTAACTGAAGGTTCCAATAATAGTTTGGCCTTCTTGGGAATATAAAGCTCAAACATCTAGTAAAGACCCCTACTGCACCATCAAGGCATGGGAAAGCATCCAGGAACAACTTGCAGCATGCAAAAACCATTCATAGCTCGACTGATATCTGGCTCCTCAGCAAAATCCAGGCATGTCTAAGGTGTCAGACCATACCACTCAATCTCTCAAAGTGAAAAACCTGGACAAAGCCACAATAAAAGTGAGGCAAGTATCGGGACTAAACATTGCATATACAAACTTAACACAGGAATAAAATATATTCATAGGTTCATAGGTAAGTACTAGGCTATCTGCCCAAGGGCATTTATAAGCCTAGCCAGAATGTGTTGGCTTTCGCCACCCCCTTAGATTAGTTCCTTGTGCCTCTGTCCAGCAGAGCCATTAGTTCCCTGTACCACTGTCCAGCAGAGCCACTGCAGTGATGCCCAGGGTAAATGTTCTGTTTCCCATCCACCTGTCAAGGTTTCTCTTGAAGAGTGTTAGGGAGGGGCTCTGCCTGATGTATATTGGAATCCTGTTGCAAAGCATGGGGAGTCTCTGGGATAGGAATCCATCCCTCCAGCATGTCTTAGTTATCATTGTGGTGAGGTTTATATCTCTAGAGCATGTGGCTCTACAGGATTTGCTTTTTTTAGGTGGAGCATGTCCATCAATTCTGGGTTGGACATGGCCTTGTATGTCAGGCAGAGATCACCTCTGAGTAAGCGGTATGCAACTGAGTACAGCTAGAGTTTCTTGAGCCGGGCTGCATAGGGCAACTGTTTGAGGCCAGTAATCCTCTTGGTGAGGTACTTTTGTGGTCTTTCCAGCTGTTGCAGGTGTCTTGTAAGGTACATCCCAAATGGGGAGTTGTATTGTATGATGGGTCTAATAAGTGATGAGTAGAGAGGCACAATAACCTGTTTTGTTCTAAATGCGAACCCTTTTGTCATTAGATGAGCCACATAGAAGGATTTTCTAACCACCTTGGCAATATGATTATCAAAGGAAAGATTACTATCTACTTGGGTCCCCAGATCCCTTATTACATTTTCTGTATTTAGGGGACTACCACCTATGTTGTAGTTCACGGGTACTTTGTTTTTTCCAAAGGGGATGACTATGCACTTTTTGGCATTTAGCTAGCAGCCACGATTTTGACACCAGGTATCCATCTTAGTGAGACCCATCTGGAGGGTGTCTGTATTAGCTGGAGAATCAATTATGGCCCCTAGTTTGCAGTCATCTGTGAACTTGGTCAGCCATAGTCCTCCTATGCTTGCCTGTATCTCTGAGAAGTATATACTGAACAGGAGGGGTCCTAGGACTGAGCCCTGGGGGATGCCACTTGTAACCAGTTTAGAGTCAGATGTAGAGCCTGCAACTCTCACTATGTGGGTTCTATCCATGAGCCAGTTGGCAACCCATCTCATGATGTAGGGGTTTATGTTCAAGCTGGTGAGCTTGTCTATAATACTAGAATGGATAATGGTGTCAAAAGCCTTTGTGAGGTCTAGGTAGGCTGTGTGGACCTCCTTTCCATCATCTAATGCCTTGGTAACCCTCTCAAAGAAGTCTACCAGGTTTAGGAGGCATGATCTGCCTTTAACAAAGCCAAACTGGGTAGGGTCCAAGGTTTGGAGGTTCCCAATGTCTCTGTTAATCAGTTCCATGATGATGCGTTCCATAGCCTTGAAGACCAGGCTAGTCAGGCTTATAGGGCGATAGTTCCCTGGGTCCATTGCAGCTCCACCTTTGTGGAGTGGGATAACTGTTGCTGTACGCCACTCTGTGGGTACATAGCCTGTAGAGAGGCTGAGTTTGAACATTGTGTTTAGGTGAGGGGTTAGTTCATTTTGGAGCTCTTTTAAGACACAGCCTGGGACACCGTCCGGTCCCATTGAAGCTGTGTTTTTGGCTCTGGATAGGGCTGTTTTAACCTGTGTGTCAGTGATTGATGGGACCCTACATTCTTCTGGTATGGTTATGGGCCCTTTAGGGGTTGAGAGGGGGGTGAAGTTTGCACTAAACCTGCCTGCCAGAATGTTGGCAATATTAGTCGGTTCAGTGTATTTTGTGCCATTCTGCACTAACCCAGAGCAGATCTGAGAGTTTCCACTTTGGTTCTTGACATAGCTAAAGAATGCTTTGTGGATATCTTTGGAGTTATTGGCAATTTTTCTTTCAAAACTAGCCTTGGATGATTTAAGGAGGGATCTTAGTTTCTTGCTGATACTGATCAGGGATGTCTTTCCTTCTTGGGATTTTACTTTTTTCTGTACTAGTTTCTTCCTTCTGTTGTATAGCTTGTTTATGGCAGGGGTACACCAGACTGGTTTCCTTTTCTTGGAGGAGTGAGTCTTGGTTTCACTTGGGATAGCATGATCCATGCATTCCTGCAGATGCTCATAGAGTGCCTTTGTAAAGGTTTCAGCAGCTTGGACAGCATTGTCCTTTTGCATGGGGGCTGTGAACCTTTCCACCTCAGTCTTAAGTAATGTGAAGTTTGCTTTTGAAAAGTTTTTCACGGTGGTTTCCTTGATTGGGGGTGGGGTGCAGAATGTGGATATCCAGAGTGATTAGTCTATGGTCTGATCTAACCAGCGAGGGGTTGACCTTCGGTATGGAACACCGGTCACCCATGTTGGTAATGACCAGGTCCAATATGTTGTTCCCTCTGGTGGGGGTGTTGACCAGTTGATCCAGGGTGTTCGAGTTTATAAATTCTAGGAAGCATTGGGCAAGGGATTTAGTACTTGAGTAGTTCTCCCAGTTTATGTTTGGGAAATTGAAATCACCCAGTGTTAGGGTGTTTGGTAGGACAACGCCAGAAGTCTAAACTAATGCGTCCATCTCAAGTGTCATAACATAGTCAGGTAGGGGTTTGAATCCTGCAAATGGCAAGTGTGTGTGTTTGGATGAGGGGGGTTAGTGTGTGTGCAATTGTGTGTGAGGGAAATGTCCCTTTGGGTTTGGGAGGGTGGCTTAATGGTTAAGATGTTTGCCTTACAAACACAAGGTGCAGTGTTTGAGTCTCACAAGGGATAATTAGCTAGGCTTAAAAGAGCTTGCAAGGGCAGTTAGCTTAGTACTAACCTATGAACCTTCATATTTCCCAGTGTCTCCAGAAATGCAGAATGGGGGTCCTGGGCCATGGTGGGTGATCTGTAGCAAACTACAATTTGGATTACAGTTTTGCCCATTGTTAGTTGCACATGGATGATCTCTGATGCATTGTGCTGCACCACTAACCTGGTAGTGTGGGTATCCTTGATGAATATGGATACGTCCCTGCCTTTTGTGTTTTGGTCCTGGTGCTGTGGCCTAAAGGTATGGTATGAGTTATAGCCTA
Source organism: Protopterus annectens (assembly GCF_019279795.1). Classification (NCBI taxonomy): domain Eukaryota; kingdom Metazoa; phylum Chordata; order Ceratodontiformes; family Protopteridae; genus Protopterus; species Protopterus annectens. The sequence continues at coordinate 1,059,276,566 of NC_056731.1, read as the reverse complement.
AGTAGTGCTGGGGTGCTCTCAGGAGCCTTAAACCAGGTTTCTGTTACTGCACAGATGTCGATGTTCTCCATACTGAGGAGTGCCTCGAGTGCATGCATTCTGAGGTTTAGACTTCTGGCGTTGAGTAGCATTACCCTCAGTTTTTGGTTACTTGTGCTATTTATGATGGTGGGTTTGTCTTTTGAGCCTTGCCTAAAAAGGCACTATGGAGGCAGCAAGAGCCTTGGCCAGTATTTGAAAGCCTAAGGGTGACAGGTGCAAGCAATCTCTTTTGAAGCAACGTGGCTTATCGAGCATGTCATCTCAGGTGGACAGATACAGGATCCCCTTTGAATGACACTAGAAACATAGGCATTTGTTGAAATTGATCATTTTTTTCTTTATACTCTGGCATCATTCTTGGTGAGGGCAGGATGCTACTCAGGGTCAGGGTCATACCCGCCTGGGCTACATGATCAGAGAGCCCTTCTATGTCTCTTTCATGTAGTCCAGGGAGGTACGTCTCAGGTCATTCACACCAACATAGATAATGACAGAATTGTATTTGTACTTGTTCTGGAGTGAACTGAGTGCTTGTGTTATGTGGCAGATCCTGGCACCCATTAGACAGTTAACTGTAACCTTCTCCTTGTCCCTAGTTAGTGGGACATCAGTGTGCCTGACTATAGAGTCACCTATTACTAGTGTGTTGGGTATGTTATTTTGTGTTAAGGGCTGTGATTGTGTGGCACACTGATTATGTGAAGTTTGTGTTTCATGATTGGTGATGGGGTGTGGAGTTTGCTTGGATGTCTGCTTTGGAGGTCTCTGTTGCTTTTGCAGATTTTAATTTAGAGCCTCCGAGTATGTTTTCATGTATTCATGTGTGTTATTTGCCAGTGTTGGTTTATTAGGTCTATGTGAGACTGGTGGTATGTTGCAAGTATTACCCTTCTCCTCTTGACTGTCAGTTCCAGTCTTGGGTTGAGAGAGCTTTGCCTCCAGTTTGGCTGTATAATTGCATCTCTCGCATATATTAGTGTTTGGTGGTAGGAGGAGAGGGTTGTCTGTGTACATGAGGCAGTTGTAACATTGCCTCAAAATGCACAGATTCACCAGGTGGACTGAAGAGTACACCGGAAACTGCCCTTTGGACATGCCTGAATAGGTAGAGTAAGCTGTTTTTCTGATTGGCTGGTGGGGACAAATAGAGAGCCTTGTCCTTCTGGACATTATAGGGGGGGGTCTAGTGTTAGGGTTAATTAGTGCTTGTTATGAGTTTTAAGCAAGTGCTTGACTGTGAAATGAATGGTTTGAGTGCTAAAGTTGAAGGTTTGTCTAGTTCAAAGGGAATAATTGAAGAGTAGTCTTAGTGGAGCTGAGAATAGTTTAACTCTAGCTAAATGGCGTTGCCCGGTGCACAAAACTGCACAAATGCGTTTTTTATAGCAGGGAAGTGAAAGAGATAGAAATTAGCCCAAAATGGCCAATAAACTACTAAATTCTGGGCTGAAACCACTCCTCCAGGGACAGATAGGCTGCTCAAATCTCCCCTCTCTCACAGGTGGCCAGAGAAACTTCCTTCTATCCAAGTAAGGTATGGGCAACACAGAAACTTGTAACTCAGCCCTGTATTCAGCAATAACCTAAAAACTAGACTATACTAGTTCAGAAAGGCGGGTAACAAGTATTTTTTTTTTTTTTTCAGAAAATAGAGTAGATACAATCAAAACAACACTTTAAATGCACAGAAAGGGCTATCACACTTAGTGTGTAGCCTACAACAGTTAAACAGATTATTTAAACACAAAAATGACTTAATTCAAGTGAAGGCAGCAAATAAGTACAATATGTAGCAATAACAATCTTTTTAAACCACCGATTCACTAAAAAATCGGGCGTTTTAGGTGGAATTAGTTAAGACAGCAAGGAAAGCAGAAAAATTATACTTAATCACTCCAAAGTCACTCTTTTGTCTCTCTGCTGCTGTAGACTCTGCAGAACACCTAGAGGGCACTTGCTGAGCAGAATATAAGTGCAACAACGGCACAAATGCAGTTTTTATAGCAGGGAAGTGAAAGAGATAGAAATTAGCCCAAAAAGGCCAATAAACTACTAACCTCTGGGCTGAAACCACTCCTCCAGGTACAGATAAGCTGCTCAAGGCTCCCCTCTCTCACAGGTGATCAGAGAAACTTCCTTCTATCCAAGTAAGGTATGGGCAACCCAGAAACTTGTAACACATCCCTGGATTCAGCAATAACCTGAAAACTGGACTATACTAGTTCAGAAAGGCAGGAAACAAGTTTTTTTTTCAGAAAATAGAGCAGATACAATCAAAACAACACTTTACCCAATTAACTAGTTATAAATCTCAAAACTGAGCCCTGTTCCAGCAGTCTTCAGACAAGTTCTAACTACACAGTCCTGCCACTACGGTATAGAGAAACCTTCTCCAAAAAAAGATGGACTGGATCAATGCACAAGTTACACAAACAAAGCTAGATCCAGCCAGCCTGAATCTAGTCTATGCTACAGCAAACAAGGCGTACCGATTTCAGAAAGAAACAGTTCAAGTAAGCATGCACAATAAGCCTTTAACCAGAAATTCCCAGCGCAGAACTCCCACAAGAGTGCATACCACAAACCTTCTTAATGTAAAATAACTTGCCTGAAGCCCAAGTGCTTAACCCAGAAATAATACACTTTTAGAATAACAGACACTGAGCCTTCACTCAGCAGTTCTCAACTTAGAAGGATGTACGCTACCTGTCCTGTGACATCAGTGCAGACCACAAACATTCTTAAAGTAAAACAACTGTTTGAAGGCCAAGTGTTTAAACTAAGGGTCCTAGAATAACAGTTACAATTTAATCAGGCTACTAACAAGCAGTAACAAAGGCAGCAGAATAAATTCAATTGAGTACTTTTAAGAAGAGGCAAAAGCAAAATAAGGTAATAAAGTAGGAAGAAACATAAATACAGTAAAGCAGATAAAGTACAATTTTTTTTTTTTTGGAGAGGGAGGAAACAGAGCAGATTAAGATACTATAGAGGAATGCCCTTCCCAAGTGCTCTCTCTGTACACCACAGAGGAGATGGGACTGGTAGAAGTACCTGAAATCAAAATATGAGAGAGCAAATGAGATGGGTCCAGGAGGAGTGTGCAAAAACAGATTTACAGCAGGGTCGGGCAATTCCAAAGCCACCAAGATTAACACCACAACAGGAAACAGGGAGGGGGAGTGGGGAACTAACTGCAGAGAGACAAAGACAATATTTACTGAATCAAAGACACACAGTATTTACTGACTCAAATTTTAAATAAGTGCAGAGAAAAGTATACTTAAATCAGCTTGAGTCCAGTTGATATATGCAGACAAGTCTCAGTAGCCAGCAACTCCGACTAAAATGATTGCTATAAATGTAACCAACACAGATTTTAATACTATCAGAAACCCCCAGACTAACTAACACTAACAGGAATTTCAAAGCAGTCTAACAACTTTTAATGAGCCCGGATGGCTACACTTTTTCACACTTCAGGCAACTTAACTGCAGAGAGACAGAGACACAATATTTACTGAATCAAAGACACACAATATTTACTGACTCAAATCTTAAATAAGTGCAGCGAAAAGTATACTTAAATCAGCTTGTGTCCAGTTGATATATGCCGACAAATCTCAGTAGTCAGCAACTCCGATTAAAATGATTTTAACATGTTATACCTTGGCATGAATTATTTGAAAAGACAGGAAGTATGGGATGCAGAACAGGTTATGTATTAGAATAACTTGTCTAATAATCACAAGTCTGAAATGCAGAACAATTGGCTTGAATTTCTAAATGCAGGAAGTCTGAAGCACGAGGAATCGGTATGCATTACATGAATTATCTGAAAGGGAGGAAGCTTGAAACACAAATGTCTGTCTTATTTGCAACTGCAAACCAGCATTTTGAAAATTATCCTCTAAGCCTGGGAAATAAGCACCCAGTAAAAAACAACTACCAAGGATCACAGTAGAGCCATCATTTAACCCTCCCCCCTTGCACTGTTCATCACATCTAAACCATATCTTTCCAGACTAAGCTTGCCAAAATGGGAAGACAAAGACACAAAACAGAGACAGCTTGAAAATATCTGCCCATTACTATCAAGTAACAGTACACATTTGGACCTTCCTTATCCATAGCACACTATGCGCATGCACAACCAACCAGCGATCACTCACGGCCATCTCACAACCACAGAAACCTGTTTCTGCTGCTGAAATGAATAGCAACACAACAAAACCAACCACCTTGAATATTTACTGCACAGCCACCACTGACCACCAACTTTCCACTCACATCACACTAACTAAACCTGCCATTCTAACCATAAAGAACTAAAAAAACCATGATGAGATGCTCTGCACAGCCCCTGCAAAGCACTAACCACCAAGCAAAAGCAAGCTGGAGGACATTATCGTCACTTAGCCGCCAAAAGCACGACGATGCCCTCATAGCCTTTTGAAGTAAAACAAATAGCAACATCTGATGGGTACGCATCTGAGCCTAGAAGTATGTCATTAAGTTTCAAATTCCATCTCCAAAGATGTGCCGCTACCTACCGGAAAACTGATGTTTTATTAGAAACAGACCAAGCCTCGAGGTGACAACTAGCGGGCCTGCACAATTCTGTATAGTGTAGAGGCATGGGTTCATTGCCGCTATAACCAGCAATGCTTGTGGCCACTTCTCAACCTCACAGCCAACAAGGGGAATCAAGCAATACAACTACAAAGTCCCCTCAACTGCTAACATGTTTTAAGTGCAAAACGAGGAACAAAACAAGGCTGCCAATACCCACACTACACTAAAACCTAACCAAGTGACCACAAAAGACCACACCCTAAGTCCCAGCCAAACCTAGACCAAAATACCGTCTGCGTAGACACAAATATCCCCTACCTATCCCCTATTTCTTATATATATATATATATATATATATATATATATATATATATATATATATATATATATATATATATATATATATAAAATATACAGATATATATATATATATATATATATATATGTGTATATATATATATATATATATATATATATATATATATATATATATATATATATATATATATATAAAACATGCTAATACCACACTCTAAGTCCCATATATGCAGACCACCTGCCACTAACCAGCACCCCAAGGCTTACCTTTTCACCCAGAATACCTACAGGTCATCATGGGCGCACCTTGCCTTAGCAAGTTCACTGCAAAATGTGACTCCTATTCCAGTTACACTTACCTAACATCCTCTATGCCCCTCCCTACCCCTACCTCACTTCCTCCCAAACCTCATCCATTCCTATTTAACCCTATCATCACCCGGTCCTCCCAAATCCTGCGACTGTAACTAACCCCCCTCACCTTGAAGATGTCCTTGGACAAAATGGTCTGTTCCAAACCTCATTGAGCAAGTTTCCTTTTCTGAGTTAACAGGCTGAGAAACATTTAATTAAGTAACTTAATCTGTGTCATACTAAAACTCTTTTAAAAGTTTCACTTTTATGTGATCTTATTTTAATGTTCAAAGTTACCCATTTACAGATAGTTGCAGCTCTAGATTTATTGCCTTTATCTAATGCCATGACTGCTCTATCAGTATAAAAGGATGACAAAACTCTATACTTACATCATCCTTCATAGACTAACAAGAAACATTAGCAAATACAGAAGCTGTAATCAGCAACTTTCCCTTATAAATGACGTCTATTCTTATGGTTTGCGGATAAATGTCAGTGTGGAATAGATATGTGGACTACAGAATGAAATTGACCCCTCTTATTTGACAATTTGTTTTTGTGACAAAAAACTTTCAAATCAATTAATTGTAATGAAAAAGTAGATATTTAATCAGTAATTGTGTAGGCTTAACATGAAATCTATAAAACAAAACTGTTTTTATAATGTTATTATTTTTAGTGTATGTTTTACTAAATCATTAAATTATAATCTGTGGTAAACTATTAATGCGCTTTGAGTGAAATAGTGTAAGTGGCACTTTAAGAACTTAGAATGATAAAACAACTATGTCTGAGTTCTGTAAAGCAGTGACATCACCATGCTTCTTTTACTTTCATTTTAGTGCCTCTGTCTGACTGTGGGAAAACAGACTTCAGAATTGCTTCGTGAAGCTAGGTGAAGAGTTCTAAAACAAAAAACAGTGTAGTCAGCTCACAATTCTGGTGGGAAACTAGAAAATGCAAGTGTGGTGCTTTTGATTCTTTGTGTGTAGCTCAAGCTTCCTGGCTTACTCTGTTCATTTTTATGAAATGTATTACCACAGATACCTTAAAAAAACTTTCTTTAATAAAACAATAATAAATGCTGCATAAATGAGTTACTATACATCTTAAAACAAAGCATTTTGTGTGTAAATCATGTACGCTAAAAACAAATTATGTATCTATACTAAACACGCTATTAAAGCTTTGTTAGAAGAGAAGCAGGGCTAGCAACTAGCCGATGCAACCAACATTCAAATGACATTGTTAGTATAATCTCCAGCCAAGCCATACACAACTATCCCCAACTCAAGAAAAGTGCTGCTAACTAGCCTGCATCTTAGCCACACCCCAACCGCTGTTGCACTTTCTTCACAGTTTTTAACTGTGAAGTTGGTATATATAATTTTTTTTTTGGGGGGGGTGTCTGCCCACCACACAGGGTGCAAAAAAAATGTGTTTGTTGAAAATGGCTTTCAGCAATGCAGTTTTGTTGATTTGTGTATTGAAGAACAATCCTTTCGCAAATAATCAAGAATCCAGGCCCACAACAGCTGAAAAATCATGTAAGGAGGAAACAAGAAGCCTAAATCAATTTGCACTGTGTAAGAGTTAATATATACAGGCTAATCACATGCACAGTGAAGCTTTATACATCTGCTTAACAGAGAAGAACAGAGGATCTCTAAAGTCTATTTATAAAATGGCTTTATAGAGAAGGAGTAATAGTTTCTCTTTCTCAGATAATATCATTGTACAATAGCAACACACCAAGGCTTGCTATGGGTGATGCTGGATTTACCAATGTTTGCCATTGTTTGATCACTTGATTAAACTTATCCAGTTGTGGGTATATCCAGTATTACCCACATTCATTTTGGATTATTGGTAGACTTATTTAGACTGCATTTAATTAAGCTTACTTATTTATATCTGTTTTACATTGCTTCCTTACTACTCCATTGCATAATTACAATCATCCAAATAATCTATAGTTGTATTTACTTATAAAATGACTAATACAATCAAACAGCTTCTTAGTTGCTGTGTTAGACTTAGATACATATTTGTACAGTCTTATTCCTTCTTCCTTTCTTTCTGATCCACAGACATATCTCTTCCTTGTTCAGTTATATTAGTATTTTAAATGTTAAAAGTTCTGATCTATTTTAATATATTTTTTCATCCCAAACATCATTCTTCATATTCCATACACTTTCTCCATATTACACGTTCTTAGAGATTATCTACTTTAATGTTTCCTGAATTCTGATATTTTTCACAGAAACTCTGCCTTCTTACACTTTACTTACTGCCACAACCAATTCCCTTTATTATTTTTTTTAATTCAGAGTGAAAAGATATATAGCTGCTTCTTTTTTGTTTATTGTATGAAACATATTGACATTCCCTTTGGTTTTCTAACTTAAAATTTCTCTGTTTCAGCATTTCCTAACAAACATTTTCTGTACTTCTGTGAGACCTTCAAGGCCTAACTCTCCTTTATTTCATGAATGCTGTTACAGACTCTCAAAAGTACAGCTGTGTAAGCAAACTTGCCATACCAATAGATGGTTGAATGGTAACGGCTGCAGTAGCTCTAGCTATATCGGTTATATCCATGACAGCCAGACAATTTCCAAAGTTCACGGCACCTTCCACATGCCCAAATCATTAAGCAGCTTGAGCTGAGCTGTTTTAAAAAGGCAGGTTTGTGCCTCAAGCCCTTCAGAGTTTTTATGTCAACTTGAGAGAGGGAGGCTGAGCCAACATAACTGAATCACCTAATGCCATATTTTACAATCCCCAGTAGGTAGCCCTGCCATAGCTCACAGTCTGTGATCCATGTTCCCCTGTCTTGAGAATACTAAGCACCACAGCAGAAGCCTAAAGCAGTTGGTGTATGCAACTCTTCCCCCATAGGGCACCATGTAGAATCTGTGCTGCTGCCCACAGCTCCATTCAGTGGTGAGTTTGAGATGGAAAAACTCAGGATGTTAGTCAGAGGTAGGAGGAATCCACAGAGATACAGCAAGAACATGTAAACTCTAAACAGGTATTTTTTAGAGGTTAGACTCAAACCTTTTATCTTGTGCATAGGAGGCAAAGATCTTAACCGTTATACAAAATTATTTCAGCTGTAGGTATATTGTATGAAAGAAGAATGCCAAAGAAGTTGAAAAGCAAGGTGTGCTATAATTCAAGTTACTAAAGAGACTCTATGATTAACAAACAAAACATGAGTGGTGATGTAAGGAAATTATGAAGAAAGGGGCTTTACATTAGTGAAAGATATGAAGATATAGAAAGCACCTGGTGCTAAGCATTACAAAGAAAAATAAAATGCTTATCATATTGATGTGACCAGTAGTAATGTATGGTACAGAAACCTGGGGAGTGGGGAGTAAAGGCTATATATGTATATATATATATATGTATATATATATATGTGTGTGTGTGGGGTGCAACATAACATACTCAAAAAACTAAGAGGGCTGAAGGGAGGGAGGGAGTGGCTACTGCAGCAGTGACCATTTTAATATCTACTGTTATCGTAAGTTTACCTACACAACCGTACTATTTTCATCATATTAATCACTGCTGTAGTAGCCTCAGCTATATAGGTAGATTACACTTGCTTACAACATCTGGGAGGTGGACTGGGAAGGGTACACAAGCTCCTGGCGAATGGTTCTAACAATGCTTGATCTAGAACTAGAGAAAGAATCAAGCTTGTCATGCTTTGTAAAGATATTAGAGAGGACCAAGCTGCTGGTTCTAGAATCCAACCCTTTCCAAAAAGCCATATAAGAAGCTAAGGCCCTGGCAGAGTAGGGAGTGACCCTGCCTAGAATAGTTTTGTTATGGTGAGTATAACAAAAAGTAACAACTTAAGGCAACCATTTGGAAACAGTCTCTTTAGATACAGGTTGGCCCTTCTTCGTACCATCCCAAGAAATGAGTAGCTGATCTGAAAATCTTAAAGATTTTTTTTTCGGTTAAGATAGTACCTTGGACATGCTAAGGATGGATTATCCTTTCTCCCACCTTTTTATCCCACCCTTTATATTTTAGAAAAGAAAACGGAGACATAGAAAGTGTGGGGTAAAGTAAACTCAAATGCCACTTTTCACCCATGAAATGTATTAATTATTCTTGTTATTAATTATTTTTTTTTATTCCCCTGAATTGTGCTGTATTCACACTACTGTAAAATATGTCTATTGTCAATCTGCATGTACTGTGATTGTGTATAAACACCTAAATGTATCTGTTATTGTCTTTCTGTGTGGAGCCTTTCTCCACTGAAAGAGGGCATTTGGCTCAGTCAGACACCCCCGGTTAACAAATGTAAAATAAATAAATAATAAATAAATAAATTTTAGGCATGAAATAAGGAGTAGTTTTCAAAGAAATCCAGTCTCTGTGTAAAAGGAAATAGGACTGAATCTCCATAAGAGCTTGCAACTCATATACCCTTCTTGGAGATATAAGAGCATTCGGTAAAACTATTTTCCATGCTAAGAACCTCAAGTCAGCCTGATGAGATGGTTCAAATAAAGTAAGGGTTAGCTTTCTCTAACATAAAATTAAGGTTCTAAGGATGAGCCGCTAATTTTCTTGGAGGTCTCTTATATAACACCCCTTTCAAAAACATTTTCACATGAGAATCATTAAAAGAGGGGAATCCATACACAGGATGCTGAAATGGCCAACAAATGAACCTTGATGGAAGAGTATGAAAAGCCATAGGATAGACTTCACACAACTATTGTAAAACTAGAGGAACAATAGCCTCTGAGTGGGTGCAACTTATATTGTTGGCACCAACTAGAAAAACTTTTCCATTTCTTAATATACAATACTCATTTAAAAGGCTTTCTTGCCTCCATTAGTACCGGCTACACATCCACAGTAAACAGATGTATAAAGGGAATTAATGCTCTGTCATCTGGACCATCATTTACAGTTGAATTTGGTTAGGATGTATGGAACACCCTTGTTCTTGTGTAAGTAGATCCATTCCTTATGCAAGATTATGGTGGTTGTCCATGTCCATTTCCAAAAGAAGGTAGAAACACTGTCGCCTAGGCCAAAAGGGAGTCAGCACAATGATATTGGAGGATTCCTTCTAAATGTTCAGAAGTACCCTGGATATCAGTGGAAAGCCTGGAACACTAACATTCATGTCCAAAGAAAGGAAAAGGCATCTGTCTTCCAGGCTTTCTCACTTGGAGTTCTGGATAGGAGATTTGTTACCTGATTGTTCAGAGAGGATGCAAAGAGGTCTACTTGAGGAACTCCCAATAGATAGATCAAATGTGTGAATACTCCCTGGTCTAGTTCTTATTCAAGAGGGCCTGTTTTGGCTCTGCTCAGCTTGTTGTCTGTCACACAGTTTTGATCTGATGGGATGTAGGAAGCCTGTAGAGTGAGATTGTGCTGTAAATCTGTATCCCAAGCTAACATGGCTATTCTGCAAAGGAGATAAAACCTGGTTCCCCTTTCTTTGTTGATGTACCACATGATGGTGGCATTGTCCTTAACAACTTGAAGAGGTCCAGGGAACAATAGATGATTTGTAGAGTTAGGTGCCTTAATTAGAGCAAGTATCCCTTTTATATTTAAGTACTTCCACTGTCCTTGGTGTCCCACACCTTGCACTTTTATCACTCCTGATGCCTCTTCCCAAACAAAGTTTGAAGTATCTATGGTGACCACACACCTTGCACTTTTATCACTCCTGATGCCTCTTCCCAAACAAAGTTTGAGGTATCTATGGTGACCACACACCTTGCACTTTTATCACTCCTGATGCCTCTTCCCAAACAAAGTTTGAGGTATCTATGGTGACCACACACCATGCACTTTTATCACTCCTGATGCCTCTTCCCAAACAAAGTTTGAGGTATCTATGGTGACCACACACCTTGCACTTTTGTCACTCCTAATACCTCTTCCCAAACAAAGTTTGAAGTATCTATGGTGACTGCTTCAGAGAGGGGAAGTGGGGAGTGAGGTGTTGGGGTGCAGAAGAAGATACCTGGATTTACGGATATTTGAATGTCTCCACCAAGTTATTTTCTTCTGACAAAATCCAGAACCAGGATTTGATAAAATAATGTGTCTTGGTGCTAGGAACAAAGAGAATTCAGATACCATTGTATCTTTCTCATATGGAGTCTTGCCAGTGGTATCATGAGAATCATGGATGCCATGAGAAACAAAATTCTGAGGTATTCCCTTACAGAAACTTAAGTCTGAGTGGAAAACCCTAGAAATAGATTCAGATGTAGATCTCTTTTCTCCTGTGGAAGAAAAGCTGTTTGAAATTAGGTGCTAGCAGAAATCCCAGAAGCACAATCCTGTATGACAGAGTAAAAAAAAAAAAAAAAAAAAAAAACTCCTCAATATTCTTTTGGAATCTCAGCTTGTGTAAGACATCTTTCATCCAATAGTAAGACTCCTGATACATTGAAAAAAAAGCTCTGCAAAGTTAAGCAAGTCATCTAAATATGGAAAACTGTAGTCTTCAGTGAGCTATGACTGGAGCTACTCACTTTGTAAACATTTGGTGCAGTAGATAGTCCAAATGGTAAGGCAGAGAACTGACAATATGATCCAGTAACACAGAAACTTAAGAAATGCCTGAAATTTGAATGAATAGGGATGGGATGGTAAGCAATACTTAAATCTACTAGAAAACTTCAATGAGGAAGCAAGAAGTTGTAAAGTGGCAGCATTTTGAGCCTGGGCACTATCACAAAATAGTTTAGGAAAGAAATATCCAGAACTGGTCTCCAGACATTTTTCATTCTTTCTTTGGTGCCAAAAGCATCCTTGAATAAAAACCTTTCCTAAACTGTGAAGGAGGAGCTGATTCTATTATTCCCCAAGACAACATATGTTTGAGAAAGGGGGAGATAGAGGAGTTTGGTCTGATGGATGGATTTACTCCTAATGCCATCTGTAAACTTGATGTATGAGTTTCAGAACTCATTTGTCTGAAATTACGTGTAGCTTGAGAGAGAAATCAAGATTCAGGATTTCTGGAAGGAAAAAGGGAGTGCCAGAATGTTTGTCTGTGGTGTGTGTGTGTGAGGGGAAGCATGGTCACTTAAATATTCATTCTGACTTGTTGGACTGCCCTTTGTTTTAGGGGGTTCCTGCCTCTTTTTAGAACCCCCTTGCCATTACTTCTCTGTTTACCAGCATTTTGTTGAGACTGGTTCTTTTGTTTCTTGATAAAATTGGATGAGGGGGTAGCGATTCCCTTGAACATTTTGGAGAAATGAGGCTGAAAAATTTTCAGATTCCATGAAGCAGTTTATCCCTTTCATTACTTTTTTTAATAACCTCTGAAGCAGAGTTTGCAAAAACCAACTCTCTGACCAAAGGAGAAAAATAACTTTCCTAAGCGGGAAAGTGCATTTAAACAATGTAAAGCAGCAACCACGGACCAAGTGCCAAACAGTCACAATTCAAAAGAAAAAAGCACTCAGATAGCTGCTGCTTGCCCACATGACACAGCACAGCACACCCAGTAAAAAATAATGCTGAACACAGTTCTCAGTACGTTTTCATCCAAGACTTCATCAGAATGGTTACAAACACAACTCCTTCCCATTTTATACAAAAACCACTTCACCAATAAAGCAATTAGGACAATATATCGAGTCATTAGCTTTTTTAACCTGCTTAACACAACCAAGAACTTGCTTGTGAATATAGTGCTTAAACTGCTTAAAATTACTATAAAAATGTCCCTACATATTATTTTATTAAAAACTAATAATCACTATTTATACACAATCATAAACATTTAATAAAGATCTATATTAAAATATAAATATACATTTGGATATACGTTGAACCATATTAAACTAAAACATAAAGAGAATGCATATAAAAAAAACAATTCTTTGCTGCCATCTAGTGACCTAAATGTTCATTACATTAACAAATATATAACATCAAAAATCTAAGTGTCAAACTGTCTAAAACCATGGAGAGGTCAGTACCTATGTGTTAAAAAAATCTGACTTATTAAAACATTAAAAGTCTAACTTATTAAAACATTAAAAAATTCCTGAGGGATATGTTAGGTTTAAATACTTATGTACAAAAATGAATGAATTAATAAATATATACATACTTACATAAATAGGGTGCTAGGTCGCCCTATAATTTAGCTGCTCTTAATTTCAATACAGGTGCAAGGGAGACCATCTCATTAAGCCCTGAGCATTTATTCACCTCAAGGTCCAACTGCCAGTACACTTCTCGATATTCAGTTTGTGTCTCCCATGGTCTCCCACGAATATCCGTCTGGGTTTCCTCTAGCACAAAAAATACAAAAATAGCCTCTTTGCATGTTAAAGTATGTTTATATATGGCATTCCTATTACTACCCTTTTTAATGTCATAACTGTGCTCATATATTCTTCTTTTTAAGCACCTTCTGGTCATATTCCGGTAACATATAGGTACTGACCACTCTATGATTTTAGACAATTTTTGACACTTTGATTTTTGATGTTATATATTTGTTAATGTAATGAACATTTAGTTCACTAGATGGCAGCAAAGTATTGTTTTCTTATATGCATTCTCTTTATGTTTTAGTTTAATATGGTTCAACATATATACAAACATGTATTTATATTTTAATACAGCTCTTTATTAAACGCTTATGATTGTGTATAAATAGGGATTATTAGTTTCTAATAAAATAATATGTAGGGACATTTTTATATTAATTTTAAGCAGTTTAAGCACTATATTCACAAGCAAGTTCTTGGTTGTGTTAAGCAGGTTTAAAAGCATAATGACTTGATTTATTGTTCTAATTGCTTTATTGGTGAAGTGTTTTTTGTATAAAATGAGAGGGAGTGGTGTTTGTAACCATTCTGATGAAGTCTTGGACGAAAAGGTACTGAGAACTGTGTTCAGCATTATTTTAATTATTATACTGGGTGTGCTGTGCTGTGTCATTAAATAAGTTTGTGGGCAAGCAGCAGCTATCTGAGTGCGTTTTTCTTTTGACATTTAAACAATGAATGTGGAAAGTTTTTTCCCCAAAAGGAACTTATTTGTTCAGCAATGGAGCAGCACAAACTGGACATCGATCCTTGAAAGCCTACAGAGGAGTATTCTCTTTGGTAGCATGAAAAATAAGAAGGGGTTGCCAATCAATCCTGTCTTTTTAGACAGCTCTGCTTGAGCTACGTAATAGTTTGGGCCCACTGAAGGTCTCCTGAAGCTTTGAAATATGACCGCCTGTTATATCCTTAGCAGGATATAACCTGTATAGCTAAGTCTACTGCAGTCGTGAACAACACGATGAACAATTTATTTTTCTTTGTAATGGTCAACAGCAGGGTTTTTTTTCATAATCTTCTTGCATCACCACTCTTATATTGTCTATTAATTATAGACTCTCTTTGGCAACTTGAATTATAGCAAGCACTGCTTCTCTTAATCATTTTGAACATGAATCTTTTGTCAGACATGTCCTTATAGACTGCAAATACACTGGGCATTTCACTTGTGGCTGAGAGGCAATACTTTTCTTGTCTAATATATACAGTCTATTGTCAACCAGCATTAAATATTATTTTGTAAAGCTTTTGATTAAGATGATGCTATGTAACAAAGAATCACTTGAAAGTGTTCAGTTAATTTCAGAAGAAAATGGTTTAAATCATTTCCATGTTATTTTTTATTGCAACATTCTGTTTAGTATGGGAACAAATGTGGTTTAATTTCCGTGCATTGTTTTATTTTATTGCAACAGTTGTATATGCAATACTCTAGCGGATAGTAAACACAGCTTAGGATTTTGCTTCTGTATCATGATTCTGCCAGATTACAATAAAAACATAAGGGGTGGGGGTATTCACAGGCAATTAGCAAAGTTTGCAGTGCATTTTGGGCTAAAAATTTTAATACATAGCTAGGCAGTGCATTCATAGAACTCTGTATTGCTATGAAACAACAGTCCAAAAAGTACATAAAAATGTTTATTTAAATTACTATATAATTACATATAAATGAAAAGGCACTGTTTAATGAGGTCCTCATTGCATGCAATCAATGACAGGATAAATCAAGTTACTCTTCTGACCCATCAGATTTAAATGGTGCAGTCAGTTGCTTCTGACAACAAGGGCAAACAGGAGGCCGGAAGTTGTTGCATTGTGAAAGCAGACTTGTTAGAAGCAGGAGACGCAAGTTGCATACAATGACACCTCAAAACCTCAGTCAGCAGTCTCTCATTTGCCTAATGCAACTACATCCACAGCAGCACATATTACCAAAAGAAGATTATTTCCTACCAGGATACCTGCTCACTGACCAACTGGTGTAGGACTGCCTGCACAGGAATAAAGATATCATACGGATATTGATTGATAAGTATAGGCCACAGATTGGAACTGTAGGAATGCATGCACTTCCTACACATGGGGTTATTAAGATATGACCAGCACTTACCATACTAGCTGCAAACATCTTTTATTGACAAACTAATGACAGATTGGATATATCATAGCCATCAGCTTGTACAGAACTTGGGATGTGCATTGAAAGATTACTGCCATACATAGAAGAGAATATCAATTTTCCCATCACACCAAGACAAAGAATGTGTGGCTTCTACAATATTACCCCTCCATGAAGTTCTGGGAATCATAGTCATGTTGCAGTAATGGTGCTGGTATACATGGACAGTGTTATATCAACAGGGTAGTCTGTATGCCATCAACTGCCAGGTGATGTGCGAGGCACAAGAGCTAGTAGCCTATGAGGCTTCACAACATCATGACCATGCCTTGATATCATGCTAGACAGTGATACAGAGTTTTCTGTACCTCTAAACTGACCCTCAAAGGTTATGCACAATTACAATCTTCACAATGTTTGCAGGGTTAACAGCAGTTTGGGCCCAGATTATAACTCACTCTGTCAGTTAAAACTAGAATTACCCCCAAGTCAGGTTCTGATCATGGGAATGACTGATGGTAGGACATGTTTTTAGTCCCATCATACACTGGATAGCTGTACAACAGCTACAGTGTGCTCATCCATGCTTGCTAGTCCACCAGAGGTTGTAGCGATGACATCAGTCAAAGTAGAGAACCACACAGAGTGAGTTGGCAGCCTGCCATGATATGCAGCTCATGGGGGGGAAGTGGGAGAGGCTACTGGAGGGAAGCAAACAGTGTCAATATGACCTAAGATTGTGAGTCAATCTGCATTTAGGCTGTACCATCAGACTCTGGCAGGAGACTGGTCTCAACCTGTCATTCTGGACAAGAGTTTGCATCTGTTGTGGTAGCAGAGGTATGCCTTGTGCATATAAATACATAACAACTGTGTCAGACTGCTTGGAGCACAATCCCTCATTCTACATAGTGTGCATGTGAATGACAGCTAGATTATCATGGCCATATATAAACTCCCTACCTGAAATGTTGCTCACAAGAGTCAGCATGCCTGAAATTAATATGATGGCTAGAGGCAGTGGCTAGTGCAACGTCAATGACATTGTTACATTCATTGTTGTAGTATGTTTTCTGGATTATGGGTACCAACTAGCTTTTCTTCAAAAGAGATGTAAGTAAACTGATATATCCAAAACCTGTGCAAACCATCTGCTGGTAAGATGCTTGTCCACTCATCATAACCAGGTAGGGATGCCAGAAATATGTTGTTCTCAGTGAGTTTTCATCTTGACAGACGAATATCCCTTTCACTGTCTTTTTGCCATGTTACTGCATGCCTTTTATAAGTTACATCACATCCTGTTTTCATATACTTCTGACATTGATACATGTTGCAGTTTCTTCCTGCCATTGAGTCATGCAATGCTGTATCGCTCATAAAGTTTCAGAGAAGCAAATGGGCCCCCCCCCCCTTTAAGAACAGCCATTGTCCATGGGTCTAGCATGCCTAAAGCAAGACATAATTGTTTTCAGAGTGAAATTTGTCTATCCACTACTATCTTCCACAGCTGGAGGCAATTCATTATTCCAGAGGGAGATAACATTAATTGAAAAGGCATGTGTTGAATCACAGAGATAATAATGTCACAGTGAGAGCAGGATGGCACAGTAAGACATTAGTGGGTTGGTCCAGGGTTAGTAGATTCTGGAATCTACATATGTCTTGCATTCAGGGAATTCCTAGAGTAAATCATGTTTTGTAGAGTTATAGGCAGGCCTGTGCAGCAATATGACTAGGGATGTAGATCATAGGTATCCAGGGCATATTGTATTGTAGGTGGGTGTCCCTGCTTGAATCTAAGTGAGTCTATATCATATGAACGCAGGTTCATATAAGTGAATGCTGAATGAGCAAAAAATACCGGACATTGAAAACAATATTGTGGGGGGGCTGTGCCCCCCCAGCTAACTATATATACCAACTCTGAGATCGCACTGCAGTGAGGAAAGGGCAAATACTCCAATCTTCACTGTACTGTGATCCCACAGCATGCATCTCTATGTCCGGCATTTTTGCTCATTAGAGCGTTTGTTTATATGAAGTTTCGTTCATATAATATAGAGCCATCTAAGTTAGCGTATGTGTGAATGATATGCCGGGAGGGCTAGAATTTGATGAAAAGGGTAATGTGTTGCTGTCCCCTGCAGTTGTACTAGTATGAGGAGGTTCAGTATATGGATTATAGGGAAACACTGTATAACATTGTGTGGGTGCCTTTTAAATGATAGAATGCTCAGGACGCATTCTGATATCATCCTTCTATTACATTTACAATTGCATACTTAAATGCACATAGACAGAAGATATCACAGTGCTGTAACAAATTCTTGTCTTCCAGGATGGAACTGTTTGTCTATCCTGTACTGTGGGGACAAGTACATGAGTGCAAGGATATAGTGCTAGGTGCCTGTTGCAATGTGAGTACTACTGCACGGCAGTCTTAAAAATAATGATTTTATTATTACAGAAAGCATTCAAAATTGAGTATATGACACAGCTGATGTATGTCTAATCACAGTAATGTAAAGTACTATGTAGTATCTCCTCTGAAACAGCTACATCTGTACTAGCAGGAAACGATTCAACTTGCAGAAGTGAGTCTGTTGCTCATTTTTCCTTGATGTGTGCCTTGGAATTGAAAACGGTGATTTGAAAGTCTTTAATTAGTACTAGCTCATGCTTTATCTGTATTAATGAGGTTAGACTCTGCATTTGTCTGGCTGTTGTTATGCTTCGCAGAAGTGGAGGGTCTCATTTTGGTTTGGCTGTGGCACAGGCAGGCAATCTGCTCTCTGGCCTGGGTGTGCCTGAGATGGAGGCTGAAGTTGACTGGCAATGGTTCAAGAAGTCCCTATACAAAACCTCTCCTGCAGCTGGAATCAGACTGACTGGATCAGCATGCTGATGCTATAGGGTAACAAGGTATGGGTGTGACCCTTAACCCAGGCCACACAGACCAAGAACTATCACGTACTTCATCTTGGTAATGTCTCCCTGGGCTGATCTGCAGGTGCTAATTTGCCTGCATCCCATCTTTTTGCCAGCCATTTGTTTACGATTTTTCTTTGTCTGACACTTCCATGCCCCACACTTGTGTGTCATTATTTGCCCTGTTTGTCTGTAATCATCTATGTGTGCATCTATACCCTTGTTGCCTTCCATCACTCTGTATTCCTTCCCCATTGTTTCTTTCATCTAACCCATCTGTCTTCTTTCCCTTAATGTATAAGCTTTGGTCCACCCCTCTGCAAAAAAAAATAATAATAATTGCCTGTGTTCCTTCACAGTCTGATTTACCTTTTTCTGTAGTGCAGTCCTCTGCTTGCTATAACCCATCTCTTGCTTTCATGTACTTCCTTTTTCATCCCTCTTCATGAACTAATAAAGCGTTCAACTTGATGGGTACCAGGTCACTGCTCTTACAATCTCCTATATTGTTTATCCTTTGAAACACTGACTGGCAAAATGTCAGTGGAGGCCTCAGATTGTGCAGCCTGTTTTGTTTCATTTTTATATTATTTTTAACACAATGTGGGATGATTTCACAAATGTACCCTTCTTTGTAGACTCTTTGCTATGGTGATATGTGTTATTCATAACGTTTTCACTTCACTTATGACACCTCCCAGAAGTGCTGCAGACTGCTGGCTATTTAGGACTATGGTGCTGTCTCAGAACCGTAGCTAGGTCATATATTGCCCTGTACAATCTGCAAGTGAGGCCTCTTCTCAACCTGAGGTTGAAGACCAATGAAAAGCTCCTCCGTCATCCAAGGCTGAGAGAAGAAAAGGTTCTTCTCCTTTTGTACCTTTCTAACTGTATCAAACAGGTTATAGTAGCTCCTTGTTATGATTACAAACAACTAAACATTATCATTTAAGCAACCACGAAGTCAGCTGTGGCTGCTTAAATGACTACCATTACTGCACTCATGTCCATTTGACAAATTTTCTGAGGTGCCAATGACATCCATGAGTAGCATGCACTAATGGCAGCTGCCCTTTTACCCCACCCTAATTCAGATGCTGTGTTGTTTGCATATACAGTCATAGCTCCAAACTGCTATAATGCACTGCTGTATAAATCTACCCTTATGTGTTACTTGTTAAGTACCTTGACACTTTCTACCTGTTCAGTTGACAGAACATGTTGGCAAATATGCTGTTGAGTTATTATAAGATTCTGATTCATGTGATTTTGGTGATGATAGACTTCAACAGATTTTTTTGAATAAATATTTATTCCAAGCAGTCAGTCAAAGAAATACGCATAAAACTACTTGGCAAGAAGATGTTCTATTTCTGTTCATTCATTCTTCTTCTTCTCCATTGCACTCTAGTAAAAAAAAAAAAAAAAATAAAATCTCACATATGAGAAAGGTGACATCTAAATAGTGCTTTCTGAGGATCAAATTTGACATAAAGCAATCTGTACAAAAATATGTTCCAGAAGGAAGATAATAAATACTACTTACTAAACTAACAGCCAAGTATAACAGCAGTCATTTTCTTGTCTGTGTTGCCATCTTTCATAAGTATGACACAATATAATGTAGTTGCTGTTTTAGAATACAGAGCTTTGCAGTGCAAGAGAAACAGTCACCATGAGGATGACTATGTGAAATTCATGCTGTCAATCGGCAACATTCATTAGTCGCTAACTCATCCCACTCGCCATGAAATGCAGCACTAAGGCTTAAAGAAGTCTGGTATTTGCCACTTTTTATAAATCGGCCTTGAATCCACAAAGCTAGCATTTGCTAGCTGACATATATCTGTCAATGATTTACATGTGACCTTGATTTGAAGCATTGCAGTGGGTCACATCAATTTGTCCTGATCATTTGCCGTCCAGTGATTTAAAGGGAAATGACAAGTAAGTGTGTTCTGACACTGATGTCATCTACTCAGTGTCAAGAAATATAATATGATGTTAAATCGCAGACATGATGTTGCTGACTTACATTCCATGTTGCAAAAAATGTATTTTAAATGATCATTTGCAATCTCACGTTATACAAATCTAAATGATCTAAATGAATTGCAGTGAGGTGCCAGTTTTGGAGGTCACACACTAATTTTCTCCACTGTTTTTTTTTTTCCCTCAATTTTCCTTCCAACAGAAAAAAAACATCAGACATTCTACAATATTGTGCATTAAACACTGTATTTCAAAACAATATGTTTTTGCTAGCTTGCTATATTAGAATTGTATGTGGCTTGAGAAATTACAGTGTTAATCATAAAATGCAGTACATAGTTCACTATTATGAAGACAGTTGTATTTATGAAGTCTGTGATAGATCTCTACACTGAGCATTAAAGCATGTCACCACTGCTTTTCTAACCTGGTAAGGAAGATCCAAGCGTCAAAACAACTATGTCTTCATGAATTAA
>NC_056731.1:1059162890-1059250390 GCF_019279795.1 Protopterus annectens | reverse complement strand
AACGTGGCCATTATGTTTAGTTGACTTCTTCCTGCTCAGATGTGCACTCTTCCAGAAGATTCATATTTCACTGGCACAGTATATGTACACAAGAAGCTAACAGTAATGGTGGAAGTGTCCTTAAAACACAATGAAGATACAACCAATGTCATGGTTTTAGTACATCACCATGTTATTATAATTTCACAGCCTTCTCAATGCAGACACCTTTAAATTCAGATCAGAACATAAATGCAATTTTTTTCTCTAAGGCAAATGTATAATGTATAAAATTATGTGTATATTTTGATTTTTATGACACAAGAATGAAACCTCAAATGGTTCGTAAAAGTGATGTTTTCTGCTATTTGAAATTATATTACATAAAAAAGGGAAAACACTGCAGGCAATTGTGACTTGGCATTCACAAACTGAATGTTCAGCTTTTCTGATACCTTTGCACCACAAAAGCACAACTTTACTACAATTTATTAATAAATACCAAGATTTATGGAAAAATAATATGAAATGTTAGAACAGTTTAGAGATATAATTATGAAATGAAAATAGGCTTAAGTAATCATTAGACTATGTAAGTCACCCAGGGTGTATTATACTGACCCCTGGATTTAATAAACTCTGTTAAGAAATAGTGTTATTCCTACATGGAGTGAATGGTGTCTGTGTCTGCATTTCCCTCTTGGCAGTGTGCCTTGCATATTCATGAAGGTGCGCTTCTGAGAGGGAGCCATGTACATGGATACTGAATCAGTGCTATGGGGTGTGTTACACTAGTGCTCGCAGATCTGTAACATGCACTCTGCACTTCCAAAGTGCTATACAGCACTTTTTAGTAAAGAAAGTGTCCTAGGACAATGAAATGGAAGATGTGAAATGAATATCATGTAGGAAGTGTGCTGCAGTACCTGTAACACACTCCCAGCATTGTGAATGTGTCATATGGCACTAAATAAATGAAGAAAGTGTCCTTGGACACTTAAATAATACTGTGAACTGTAATGTCATGTGTGTGGGGGGTGTTACAGTATCTGTAACACAACCCCCTGCATAGTGAAAGTGCTGTACTGCACTAAATAATTGAAAAAAAGTATCCTCAGACACTTAAGTAATTGTGTACTGTAATGTCATGTAGGGGGTGTATTACAGTATTTGTAACACATGCCCTGCATTGTAAAAGTGCTGTATGGCACTAAAAAAATAAAGACAGTATCCTCAGGCACTTATTTAATAATGTGAAGTGTAATAGTTTAATTTTGAATTAATGGTTATTTATTTATTTATTTTATTTTATTTTATTTTCCTCATAGTTTAAGCATAGCCGAGCGGTTTATGCGGTGCAACGCTTTGCTCAGCAATACTTAAATGTATCAAGATGCTATATAGAAGTGTATAGCTGAAAGCTTCAAAGCTGAATTAGCTGAGTGGTTAGAGCCATGGCTTTGTGTGCAGTAGGTGCATGGTTCGAATATCAAGACAGGACATACAGCTTTTAAATGGAAAAGCATTTTTATATTAAATTTTATTTTATTTCATGATGTAGTTAGTGATATTTGTTAACCAGGGTAATGTAGTTGGTTCAGAATCCCAGTGTCAGTGGAGATATGAGGTGAAAACCACCATTTAAACACAAGTGTCTGAAACAGTATAGTCACAACCCAAGGTAATGTAATGAAAGCACATAGGGAGAGGTCATATAAAGTAAAATATATACACTGAATAATAATGTATTAATAATAGGTAGTTAATAGCCAATTCCTATTTTTTGTAAATGAAAAATCTTATTTGCCCTTAGCACAGTTTTGCTAAGCACTGCTAAGCCAAGCTAAGCAATGTTTAAACAGGACCTCTGAGCAATACTTAGCAGCACTTAGCTCCACTTAGCTGGTTTGAGCATTGTTAAAAAGTCCCATTCTATGCTATATTCAACTTAGCTAA
Source organism: Protopterus annectens (assembly GCF_019279795.1). Taxonomy (NCBI): domain Eukaryota; kingdom Metazoa; phylum Chordata; order Ceratodontiformes; family Protopteridae; genus Protopterus; species Protopterus annectens. The sequence continues at coordinate 1,059,248,455 of NC_056731.1, read as the reverse complement.
GCGGATTTGCACACTGCTAAGCACTGCTCAGCATTTGCCACTTTAAGCACTGCTCAACTCAGCTTAGCAAGTTTGTGCACTGCTAAGCTTTGCTCAGCATTTAAAAAAAAATGGTCCAATGATGGCAAAGGGAAGTAATATGGCCTTATTTAAACCACACAGGTGGGAATATAGGCAGAACCTGTTAGAGTTTGATCCCTGTAGGAGCTATGACAGGTGATGGTGAAGGAGCATGCTTTCAGGTGCAGCACTGGGGCATGTTGGAGTCTGGGGTCATGGATAGGCTCCTTGTAGTGAACCATGACATCAGGCTGCTGCAGGCCCAATACCAGGGCTCAGAATACAAGTCTGAGGCCTGGGACTGTCTGGCATTTGAGCTCACCAATGCCACTGGCATCCCCTGAACTGGTGAGTAGGTCTGTCATCATTATGAAAACCTGAAATGGATGAAGGGGGTGTTCTTGGCCCAATGGATCCAAGATGCTCAGGATGGGAATGCCCCAAATGTTTGTAAGTATAGCAACTGGTGATTTATCAAATTATAGTATGAATATCTGATCGGCAGGTATGATTAATGGTTTGTTTTTTCCCCAAAGCTGCAGAGTTGAGGGCTCATAATACGGAAGCCCATGGAGGACAACTGGTGAGGCTGTGCTGGCAGTGTGGTGAGTACAAATATATTTTGCAATATATATATATATATATATATATATATATATATATATATATATATATATATATATATAGTCCAATAAATAAGAAAGTGCAATTGTTTACTGCCATTAGGTATAGTGTGTTCTGAGTGTACTGAATAAATGTGTTGTTAGACAACATTCATATAAGTAACTAATGACAGGTATTGTGTAATACAGATGAAGGCAGCAAACAAGCTACTACTGATGCAAGGAAGCCAATACTGTAATAATACCATGTAGATATGAATATGTTGAACTATACTGTGCTTGCTACTGTGAAAGTAATAACTGACATACATTCTTCATCTACAGGACATGCAGTACAACTGAATGTAGAAGTTAGAATTTAATAGACCACTGTGTCATGTTACCCACAATAACACTTATTCTAAAAAACTGTTATGTTTAATCTGGTCTGTTGTTGAAGAAATACAAGTGTACAGGTGCTACATAGCAAATATGGCTATGAGAGCATGAATCCAGTGCAGTGTGTATGCTAGGCAGCTGTTATGGCAAACTGTAGATGTGGACTTGTAAAAGAAGATACAATGAAAAGTGATATATGTTCTACAATAAGATCTGAAGCTTGAATAGTAATGTGTAATGTATTATAGTGTGTTCCCTGCAGCATTGTCTTGTGTTAATGTTTGTATTTCAGCTACATGTATTTCTGAATGTAAGTATACTGATGCAGGTAAGTATGAGACCATAATAGGTGGAGACTGCAAATATATAATGATGTGCAAATGTGTATGGGTCGGGTATGCAACCCAGCAGCCTGTTGTGGTCTGTACAGATCACACATAATCACATCCACTAGGGGTTAAATATGTACACCTGCATTCAAAGTATTAAGACACAGTGCACTATCTATCAAGCATGAATCTTACGCATATATGTTCAACTGTCACTACAGTCTTCTGTGACACTCCACATATATTACAAGGTCAGAGTCTATAATCAAGTGAGTTTTAGGCACAAATCAGTCAAGCAGCAGAAAGCAGTGACCCAGTAGCTCAGTGTGATAAAGGATAGATATGTTGTTTAGTTTTGCACATACAGACCATGGTTTGAATCCAGGGACTGGTACTAAGATGTGTTTATAGATACCCACATGTAATGATGACTATTTGTAGAAACATTCTGGTAGTGTTAACTGATATTTTATCCATAGGGCTGACAGTAAAGAAATGTTTGTATTAGCTGCATGAAGGGTATAATAATAAACTGTGTACAAATGTTCCAGTGCCCAGCCCCATGCCTACAAATGACAGCAGCATTGCTATATACACTATGCATTGTTCCTGATACATGTCTCTCAAGTGTCATGGCTAGTGATCACTGTTGCCAATAACCTTGCACACAGATAAAAATCCAGTAGAAGCATGCCATTAGCACAGTCACACAACATCAGTGCAGGGTACACCTTGTTAGTCATATATGTAATCATGGCATGTATGAGGTCCCCTCTACTCATGTACCTAGAGTTGTCACAGCTTGCCCTAAAGCATGCCTGGCCAACAGATTAACAGGTCTGTATGTACTACAGTAGCTATAGGTCTCAGGTAGATATAAAGTGATGGCACACCTGTAGAGCATTGAACAGTACTGTTGTGAAATATATAAGCTTATACAGTTATTAATGGACTGTTTTTCTCTCCTCCCACCCCTTATCTGCATCAGTAATTATTATTCATATACAATGGTTATGTTGCTCTCAAACCCAATATTGCGACTTGTGTTCTATTATTGTTCATATATTTAAATGGTTGCATGCTAACATACCTTGTTCAAATTGCAATGTTGGTGGTCTGTTGTCATAAATGTAACTGGCATGCTGTTACAATACTGACTGCTATTCTATTTATGCATGTGTTCTGTTTGTAATGCAATTTGTTTCAATTCTATTGTTCTGGGTTAATTGGAACACCCATGCATGCTGTTATAACTAATGTTGAAATGTTTTGTTCATAACTAACCAAAACATTTTGTCAAATCCATATCATGTCTGGGAAGGCAGATTCCAGGGGGTCCTCCTGTTCTGTATTATCTGTCCATGGCACCACACCCCAGCATGACTTTGACCCACCCTCAGGCTGCCTCCTCCACTAGTCCTGCACCATCCTCGGGTGGAACTGCCTCAGGTGATGGGGCTCATCCCCTTTGGGTGCTGGTGCAGAGAGACCCTGTCACCCAACACCAGGTCTGAGGTATGATGCACAGGGTCATCCAGCATGATTTGGATGACTGCCTGTGTCAGATTTAGGGCAGACTGAAGCACCTCAAGGGGCTGGCTGGCCCTGTTGTCCAGCCACCAGCATAGCCAGCTTTGGGGCCGTGAAGGGAGAGTGGTGACTGCCCATGGGTGGGGAGCTCAATCCCACGGTGTCCATATAGGGGCACATGGGCCTCTGATTCCCAACCACCCTCCCCATCAAAGATGTTTACCCCCTTATGTGTCATACACCGCCCCTGTCTGCTGTCTTGTCTTTCTGTAAAAGCAACCTCTCCTACCCCAACGTACCTCCTCAAACTTACCTACAACCTTTTCCCTACATCCCACTTTCACCTTAAAAAAAAAGGGCATCTGCCCCCCCCCGTAAAAATCATATTCCATACATAGCTCTCCATTTTGCCCCCACATACACTGATGTCACTCAATTTACCCTTGAAGTACTAAACAAATGTATGTCACCCACACGCCTCCCTATTGGGTGTGAGGCTCTAAATTCTAAATTGTCCACATCATTCACAGCTATTGCTGCAGAAAAAAAGGAGAGCTGTGGTCCTTTCCTCCATCATCCTGCACATTCCTACCTGCCTTTCCTAATGTTTTTCACCCTGCTTGCCCCCATTTCACCACTTTCCTATCACCCCTTTTTTCTTTTCTTTTTTTTGGAATTAGAGCGGGTTTTAGAAAGAGTAAGTGCCACTAAGCAAAGCTAAGTGAAGCTTAGTATCGCTTGGCATTGCTAAACATGACACAAAACTGTGCAAACCTGCTTAAAACTACTTAAATCACCCTAACTCATTCAGCCACTGTTCTGCCCAGCAACAAAATAGCCAACCCTGTCAGATCTCAAACCCAGGACCCTGTCCAGTAGAGTCATAGTAACAAACCACTGCAACAAATGAGTGGAAAGAATTAAGAATGCTTTTGTAAATATATCATGTATTACAATCATTTAACATTAGGGGAAAAAAAAAGTCATGACTGCCAACTCTCAAACCTAGGTCCCTGTGCACTAGAGTCAGAGCAATGCACCACTACACCAAATCACCTGCGGGAATTCGTAATGCTTTTTCAAAGATATCATGCATTAGAGTCATTGAACATTAGGGGAAAAAATAGCACAGCCAATTCTCAAACTGAGGACCTTAGGCACTAGAGTCAGAGCAACGAACCACTAAGCCAAACCAGCTCAAGAAAACTAGCCCTGCTTTTGTATAGATATCATGCATTACAGTCATGTAACAGGAAAAAAAGACAAGCTTGCAGATTACTGAACCCAGAATCTTCTGAATTACAGTCACAGCAACACACCACTACACCAATCAGCTCTAGGGAATTACTATAAAGATATCAGGCACTACAGGGATGTGACTTTGGGGGTGGGAAGACATCACTGCCAATGTTTGAACCCAACACCTTCTGAGCTAAAGTCAGAAGAACATACCAGTACACCAACTGACCTTTAGAGTATGACAGCACTTTTTACAAACATATCCTAATTGCCAGTCCACAGTATTGCTATATATAGTGGCCCAAATCACACTGTGCTTGAGTCTCTGATGCAGAGACAGAACTAGTACACAGACAAATAAATGCTGCTGGATATACGGGAGGCCTGCAATATCAGGTAGTGCTGACAACTGCACAGACTGTTGCTGAATATCCATAGTTGTGTCCCCTACTTATGGCTGGGTTGTCATAAAACCTACCCTGTGTGGCCACATACTGGCAAGGCAGTGCAGATTGGGATTACAAAACCATGACAGACAGCTCTGTGTCAACGTCCTACCCATCTGAACACACATGTCCATGCAAATCCTGTGTTATACAGCATATGCATGCACATATGTCTTACCAATACACAAGCCAGATTAATGGCTTGGTAGCTATATCTGTAACATTTCTAGCATCTATCACATCTAGACACCAATAGTCCTGGCACACAACCCAGTCTGTGGTATGATAACTACAGGCTTGTCAATACTACATAGGAATAATTGAGCCCTGTAATGTCCTGCAAAACTGGTTGCTCCTACCGCTGTCACTGCCCCTCACAGTAGCACTTTAAAGCCTGCAGGGTGGGACACAGCTCACAATTATGAATATACACCACAGGCATATGCCTCACCTGGAATGTTTTGGGTACCCTCAACCAGACCATGCTGGGACAGAACAGCTGACACTGCACCCTCACTGACAGTAACAGCTTCCTCTCCCCCAATATCTTCACAATCACTATTCTGACTCCTGGCCAGAATGCAGCAACTGTGGCCTGCTACATATGCAGCAGTATGTCCCGCTACCTGATACAGACCTGACCTTGTTCACAAACACTTACAGCAGGGCATCCACACAACAGCCAAACATAAAGGCTTGGGGGGGTGTTGAAGTTTTAAGGGGCATGTGTCACAGTCTCCCCCTACAAACATACCCAGCTGATAGACCAGCATCAACTGTAACAGCATGCACATTCAGATAGAAAAGTATGCATGACAATCACATCTGCCTGTCTCCTCACTCACCACAACACACATTTACCCAGTACACTGCTACAGAATGTGAAAGTTTGTTAACAATGGCCAGACATAGCATGCAAAACTGTGGATATAACCTATCCATCCAGTGGACAGCATTTCCACCGACCCTCCATGAAGCTGTAGCTCCCACACCTCAATAATGTCCTCCCCAGAGGCCAGGAAAATGGCCAAGGCCCACATGAAGGCCTTAATTAAAGCACTGTATTGCCATGCTATTGGCTAATGGAAAGGCAACCCAGTTGATCTGTATGCAATTAGTAAATGGGAGCAACAGATTGGTGCATAGGCCGTCACCTGTTCTTGAGCATAACCTACAAAAGGCAAGCTGCTGCCGATGTAAACAGGTCTGACACCTTCTTCATGAAGATAGACTGTAATTTTTACTACACTACCAGTGGATTTCTTCTGACAAAGGACTGCAGTACTATACCAGTCATGTCCAACAATTAAGCATGTAATGGAATGCAGATGGGGGGATGCAGTTATGGGAAACAGGAATTTAAACAGTAGTGACACGTGCAGCCCAGCTAGCTGGTATTTTCTATAAAATCATATGTCACTGGTGAAAAAGAGTGTGACTCATATGCTTGTCTATCAAATCTAAGAGAATATATGTTATGAGGATAGTAAACTACTGGTGCGTGTGTGTTGAACTCTCTGTTATGTACTGTGGTCATACCTCTCAACTGTCCAGATTTTTGCAGAATGTGCACATTTGTTTCATATCTTTAGTCAGTTTCTCAGACATTTGTGTTATTCCTGGCAAATCACTGGCAAATCATTAAAGACTGAAGTCATAAAATGATAGCACACATTTGAATGTCAGATGTCATATCCTTCAGGAAAGTCATGCAAATGCAAAACCTGTTATTCTATCAGAAGTCTAAGTTTATAAGAGCAATATTTAAAAAGTGTCACTATTTCTGGCCCTTTTTCACACCTTTATTTGTGCTTTTGTCCACGTCTTGCTCTAAGTGGTGGAGAAGTATGACTGAGCTTCCAGAATGTAACCACAGTGTACCGTACTTGAGAAGAACAGAAATGCATATAAAGTATTACCTGTGCAAATGTATATATTAATAGTAGGAGGTGGAAGTCTTGAACATACAGAGATAATTTGCTAAACATCAAGAAAATATGCTGTAGTTGATTTATGAATGTGTTATCTCAGTTTTAGTGCAGCAAGCAGGCAAATGTCTACAGCTACAGGTTCTCGTATTGTCTTGAAACATAAATAATTACTAATTTGAAAATATGAGAGTGTTCAACTGTGTTATTAATTTCACTACTACACAAACATATGAGAGATGTGTACTTTCGATGCAGAGATGTGTAATGTATGTTACTTGCTGTTAGACTGGGAACTGAAGGCAGCTGACAAAGAGTGATGTAATCTGAGCTAACAGAGCAGTGATGTTGATTATTAGCTCCAGACATGTCTCAGAAATAGACATTTGCAGTTTGTATATTTCATTGCATTTGACAACATCCATCCATCTGCATTTGCCTTGCTAATAGTATAAAAATAGGCAAAAGTGATATATTGTACATATACAGGAATATAGTAAAGATCACTTTCAATGGTTTCTGTATTTATTTGAGAATGTCATGGAATGTTGTCTAAAATATTTCTTGTGATTCTGAACTCTGTAGTTATTTTATTGATTGAGTATCGTCTTGCTCCTTTATTAGTTATTACATATAATTAAACCTTGCAATTGTGACTGGTCTGTTTAGGGATAAGTAAGCTGTTAGAGTACTTGCATATCTATTTGGAGACACTGTATAGCCCACTGCAATAGCCTTGCTCTTTGTCACACTAACCATGTGGATAATAGGCACATCACACAGTAGGATTCATCACTCTTTGGTAAGGACCTTACAGTAGCTGATAAAGAGCTGGATTGTGGAAGTCATAACTACCTTTTAGTCTGGGTAGAAAGGGCCATAGCAAGTAAACATGTGCCAGCATTTCCCAGGAGTGTGTGTGTGTGTGTGTGTGTGTGTGTGTGTGTGTGTGTGTGTGTGTGTGTGTGTGTGTGTGTGATTTATAAATTAAACCCAAAGTGTGTGTGTGTCAGCTACTTGAGCAGGGACAAGAAGCCTTAGTCATACAGAGAGAGTAATGGAGGTTTTGGCTTGACTGCTCTGCTAAGATGGTAACTGTATAGCAGTGCCACTGGGAAGTGTCACTGAGGATCTGGAGAGGCAGAGAGAAACCAGGAACAGACTGGCTGTGATCGCTGTGTCCTCTGAAGGGTAAATGTACCTTACTGTGTGTCTACTTGTTATCCTTCCATTGTATACATCCCTCACTGGTGCTAGTGGTGAGGATTGAGGCTCCTTGATTGCTGGACCAGTGAATGGGTGTCACACTGACAGTACATACTGGTGAATATAGCTGGCATATCACATCATGTACTATCATTAAGCCCCTCCCAGTCTGCCAATGTCATACAAGATTATTTCACAGATTGTCTAGGTCTCCCTGACCATTCCTGACATACTCTGGCTAGGACACTGTGTACACCACACCTGTATCTGATTGCCTGACACCTATGGCTAGCATACCTGGTAGGCCCCTGCAGCAGAACAGCAGGTTATATAGGTGGGGGATGCTGGCTCTGGCTCAGCAGCAGTGCATACATACTGAGCATACAATGTAAGGGAATGGATATGGTAACATATATCCATGTACCATTAGTATGTTCCCCAAAGACTGGCATATCACAGACACATTCTCCAAACTCTGTAGACAACCATCACATATTGTCCAACTAGTGTGCAGAAATACACATTTGTCTGGCAGGGGGTCTACATCTATCAGGCACATGTACCCATTCTCCAAACATCCGGGTACTGCAGATGTCAGACACCTATGAAGAGGTCACCCTACACCACATATGCACTGCTCTCTGTTATTGTGTACCTCAGATGTTCCGGGAAAGTCCACATGCACCTGTAGTAGCACTCACCTATTTGTTGGATGTAGGCTGGATGATATGGTTCTGTAACATTGCCCATAGGGGACACCCAGTGGTCAATGGCAGTGATGTCTGTGGACATATAACTACACAGTCTGTCATAGCAGTCAGGCCATTTCTGGTAGTGCTGGTACCATATCAGGGTACTAGGCTATGAGGCTGAGCAGACATATGCCTTGGCCACATGTTAGCCCATGCATATAAAGGCAGCAGCTGATGTCCCTATCCAATAGGGACATCCAGTTGACCAGGTAACACCTGCAAAGGTTTAGGTAGCTACACTGCCTGATGTGGACAGGGTGCCCATTCCATCACAGGGTGCTTGGTGTGACACACATGTGAGCTGTCTACAAGCCAGTCCAGGTCACTCACCAGGTTGAGGGTATGAGTGTGTGTGTGTGTGTGTGTGTGTGTGTGTGTGTGTGTGTGTGTGTGTGTGTGTGTGTGTGCGTGTGTATGTTACCACAATGGAGCATGGATTACACTCTTGCAGCAGTGCCAGCAATGTGGAGTCTGTGATTGCCTTTCATGTCACAGCTACATCACACCTGAGGAGTATGTATTACACCAGGTAGAGAGAGTAACCGGCCTTCTCAGAAGCTCAGACTGTGGCAATCATTGATGCCCTCCGACTCCATCACAGGGTCCTGTTGGGAAGGAGTCAGCAAAACCTGCAGGAACGCACTGCCCTGTGGGAGGAAGTGGTAGTGACTGTCAACAATGTGGGCCACTGCAACAGGATGTAAGAACAGGTCCAACACCGTGCTACAGACCTCATCCACAATACATGGCAAAGGGCTGCAGCTGTGGCCAGGAACTGTGCTGGCACAGGTGGAGGTCCTGCTATGTAAACACCACTCACAGCCATGGAGGAGTTCCTCACAAACCTTGGTGCAGCCACCACATCCCAGGAAACAATCACAGCATATGTCATGGAGGTGGGCCATGGAGCATCCAGGTAAGGCCCCAGTGGACATCACTTCAATACTGTAGCATTCATAGTCACAGGCTTTGCATACATGGATGCATATGTCAGGTCAAACTGCATTTGTGGGTGGGGTTTTGTAATGCACACAAGTGCACACCTGTTGTGAATATCAGCAAATTGGGTAGTATCACAGCCTATAGTGAAAATGCTCAGAAATGCACATATTATCCTGTACCAATGCCACATGTGTGTGTGTGCTAAAAATACCTCTCCCCTCAGATACATAGGTCCCTCTGGTGTGGTTGTAGAACAGCTACCTGAAGCCGGTGAGTGTGGAACTGTCTTATTGTGGCTCAACAATACCCTAAGCATGTTAAGGGCAGCCAGTTTTCCATGCACACAACTGTTATGCTTAGCCATATTGCAATATGTGCATGTTCAATTGTGGTGGGGTTAACTGCAGTGCATCACATTGGTCATCACAGGAGCCTATTTGCAGTTGCTGTAACATATTGGCAGATATGTTGGTATAGGTGTAGCCACTGTGCTATACAGGGGTACATTAGTATTGTGTACAAGGGTGCAGTGTGTGTTAGGTGAAGGTGCATCACATACTCCCACTACTCACATATCTCACAGGTGTATAGTAATAGCAACATTAACTGGATGTACCTGTACTGCATGTTGTTGAGGTCTGATTGTGTGTTGTGCATGTCATCCTTCAGAAAGTGTGGCCTGTATAATGCCTTTGTAGCACCTCAGCTGTGTGTGTGTGTGTGTGTGTGTGTGTGTGTGTGTGTGTGTGTGTGTGTGTGTGTGTGTGTGTGTGTGTGTGTATCAGCAAACATTATAGTGTAGGTAGTAATTTACATTTGGTGTCTTTCCCTTACAGGTGGACATGGGGTTTGGGGTCTCTCAATCTCCCAATCTGATGTCAATGTCTCATTGGAATTTGATGATGATGTGGTCATAGTGAGGTACAGGTGGGGTTGTTGGGGGCTGAATCTGTACCATTGCTTGACATCCCACTTCCAGCCACAATATCCTTGCACACAGTCAGTCAGTAAGTACGCCCACACATACCTAGTCCCCAGCAGCCACATATATTGGACAGAAGGAGGGTGGTGGCATCGAACAGGCTAGTGTGGTGACTGTGGCATCTGTGACTGTTGACAGCAGCCATAGCCAGACAGCTGGCAATGTCCCACACAGGCAGATTGACAGGGGTGCTCGAAGGAGGACTGCTGTCCATCCAGCCCCTGTCAGAGGTATCACAGCAGGTGTCACCCGATGCATGTTTCAGTCCATCATGGAGGCACAGGCGTGTTGTGAACAGTACACCAGATGGATGCTAAGGATTATGGATGCAACACTTCCTGCCATGCATGATGACCTTTGCGGCACTGGTGATGCTGTACGTCATTTTGCTGATGTTGTGGATAGACATGTAGTGAGATATTGTCAGTGCTCAACCGTGCAATGTCTGTGCTTGAGCATGTTGTGGGAGTAGGGCATCGGACACATGGATGTTGGTCAGCAACAACATCAACTGAGAGTCCATGTGGCTATGCACATTCACACTCCCATAGTGGCAGCACCACCAGCACTACTGAATGGAGGATGCTGTCCACACTACAATGTAGCAGGCCATGGGCACATGATCCTGGCAGTTCCCGTGAGGGACACGGATCCAGTAGACAGCAGTCACTGTCAGGGAGTAATACTGCATCTGGCCTTAGGCCTCATGTTGTCAGTGACACTCCTGGCAGAACCAGTTCCCATGTCCGTGGCCAGAGATGCTGAACTTTACATCCTGCTATGTACGATCCACGGCTGTCCAACATACCCCCAAGTAGGGCAAGCACATGGCTTGACTGTGTGCATACACGCACTCACACATCATTATCACATGCACGTCACCACCAGACACACACAGCACCTCTTCATGGCCCAGTAGAACACCACCCCTCCACACACACACACACACACACACACACACACACACACACACACACACACACACACATATATGATGTCAACTGTATAGCCCAGCCTAGGTCTTTGGCAACCCAGCATCACACCCTGTGTATGTGATGATACCTGTGCCACATCCTTGTTATCCATATCACTGATGCAGGTACATGCTAATATGTGTCTGATGCACAGAGTGAATATTGTACAAGTAATGCCAGTGTACAGTGTACTAATGTTATGCTGCAAAAGGTGTTGTCTGCTGACAATTGGAATGGGTACACATCAAAGTGTATGTACTTCTCTGCCATGATGCTGACTGACTGTTGTCTCATATACCTTATTTTGTTTCTGTTCCAGGTGTCTCTGTGCATACAGCCTAGGGAGCTGCTAACATTACTAACACCAAGTATGGCAGAGTGGAAACACAGTGGCCTTTTCATCACTAAGGTACAACTGTATATGTACATGTTTACCAAGATGTGTATGCATGCAACAATGTGTGAGAGACAATGGGGGCAGACAGTGTACCCTTGCATGCATACCCCTTGACACAGCCAACTAGCGTTCAAACATGTCACCTGGGTGTTCTGTAGGACCATATGTTCATAGATACAGAGGTGGTTACTAGACTACTGGCCCTGGGTCCCTCACAAGCCTAGACATTACTTTATCTCCAAGATAATCATCAATCAGCACCTGTTGCCCCTTCCATTGCTGGACAGAGGTTGAACCCTAGGGACAGATGTCCTGATGGAGAGATGAAAAGTCAGCAAGCAAAAGAGAGCAGTAGTGCTGAAATTAAATTCATCCTTAAGTCTTGGTGAGAACCTTCATGCAGTGAACCCTATTTTTCACAAAATCTCACCAAGGCAACACTGATATATAGACTGTATTTATATAGCATATATCATGGATAGAACTAAATTAAAAATAAAAAAGATAGCTGGGTGCACAAGACCCAGGATAAAAAAGTGTCCAATCCTGGTAGGTGCACTGGTGCCAGGACTAGAAAAAATTACTGTGTAGAATCCTCAAAATATGGAAGCATTCCTACAATGAGTCAAGGCCAGGCTCAGGGGGAAGATGGCCCGCCTGTTGTAGAAGGAAGCAGCAGTCCACAAAAATGACAAAAATTGATTGGCCAAAGAAGAGCCATAAAGACGACAGAGTAGACTATTGAGGATATGAAAGAAATTATCTATTGTTACTATTATGTAAAAAGCCCAGACACAAGATATACAAAATGATTAAGAGAGAAATTAGAGGAAAGAAAAATACTTCTGCAGGAAGCAATCATATTTAGATATGTTACCAATTCATGTAACACCATACAAATTGCAGAAGGAGTCATTACTGGGCACATTGTGTGTGCTGTGAAGATCACTTTTGGCTAACAACAAACAGTGAAACAATACTAATTTCATGAACTTTAATTGCACTTTGACTTAGGGATGGGGTCCATTCCCATCATGGTATTAGAAACCCAAAAGATTTGGAGAAATTAAAAATGACAGATGTATTTTTTTCCCATCCACTCAACCTTGATGCATTTAATGAGGGTATGCATGGTACTGTGTTTGTCATGTTTGGGGAGTGTAGTCTTGACACATGGTAGCCTGTGGTAGCCAAACCTGACTCTCCAGCATGTGTTTGTGCTATCTCATATGTGAGTCAGGCTTCTCATGTTGGTAATGTACACAGAGTTATACTCTCACACATGGGGCAGCTGTTGAAGGGCTGAGCACAATATTGCCATCTTGGCATTTCACAGACACCTGTGGACAATCTGACCAGTAACCAGTGGGGCAGTACTGATTACAGGCTGTCTGCATGGAACAGATGTTGAGGACCATAGCTGACCTTTGTGGGTGTTAACATAGCCTTTACAGTTTCTGCAGATGTCTGCATAGGTGCATATCAGACCGGACATGCTGCTAATGTATTGCTGTACTGACTGAGCACTATACAGAGGTAATGTCCACCTTTTGTCTGGAAAAGGTCCCTTTACCTATGTGGTAAACCACATAGAGTCTTCTTCAGTTATGTCGGGAACATCTGTGGCAAAGCCCAGGTTTGTTCTGACTTTGTCCTACACTGATCCTGTTGACTTAGCCAACCTGCTAGCAGATAGGCTCAGTGCAGACTTCATCCCCCTGCCCCCCAAAGGCCCTTTCGACATCCCCAATACTTGTTCCACACCTCACATCTCCTTAGATCAAGTTTTACAGGCCCTGTCCAAGGCAAAAACACAGCTTCCATGGCACCTGATAGTATCCCAGGATGTATTCTGCACCGTCTCCAGCAAGAACTAGCTTCACTTTTGAGTAGCCTATTCAAACACAGCCTAAGTACAGGCTTCATTCCAGCAGAGTGGAGAACTGCGATTGTCATCCCCTTGCGTCAAAGTGGTGCCACTACAGATCCTGGAAACGATCACCCCCATTAGCTTGACAAGTCTGATCTGAAAAGACATGGAGCATATTATTATGGATCGCATAAACAAGGACATGGGCACTCTCCAAGTACTTGAGCCCACCCAATTCAGATTTGTTAAGGGCAGATCTTGCCTGTTGACCCTGGTCGATTTTTTTGAGATTGTCACTAAGGCCCTGGATGAGGGAAGTCAGTACATACAGATTACCTTGACTTGGCTAAGGCCTTTGACACAATCCCACACTTGGGCATCAGCAAAAAGCTAACACAACTTGGTGTAAATCCCTACTGCATTAGGTGGGTGGCCAACTGGCTCACTGACAGGACTCGCAAAGTCAAAATATGCACCCCCACCTTCAATAGCAGACCTGTCATTAGTGGAATGCCTCAGGGATCTATCCTGGGACCCCTACTGTTTGGCATCTATTTCTCGGAGGTACAGGCAAAGACAAAAGGCCTATGGCTGAACAAGATTGCTGATGACTGTAAGTTGGGTGCTGTCATCGACTCCACAAATGATTTTAGCATACTGCAAGAGAGTCTCACAGCAACTAATGACTGGTGCCAAAGTCATGGCCTCAAGCTAAATGCCAAAAAATGCATCATCATACCATTCAGCAAAAACCCAACCCCTACTGATTACTACAACACTGGTGACCCCCAAAGCCCACAACCTGTGGTGAGAAACCTGGGCACTCAGGTTAACAGCCTCACATTCGACCATCATGTAGTGGTAGCTGTCAGAAAAGCCTTTTAATTGATTCATCTCATCAGTAAAGGAGTTGCATCAGGAAAAAAGGAGGTTATTACCTCTCTGTAGTCCTCCCTCATTAGACAAACAATTGAGTATAATGCCCCATTTTGGATGTACCTCTTCAAACATCTGCACCAACTGGAAAGGGCACTGAAATACTTCACAAAGAGAATCCATGGCCTCCAACATCTGTCCTATGTGGACAGGCTCAAATCATTATCACTGTACTCGGTATCATACAGATTGCTCTGGGGTGATCTGTGTCTCACCTACAAGGCAATCTCAGACCCTGCCCTACTAGAGATGCACCATATCTGCAAGTCTAACTCCTCACGCACAACCTGATCAAAAGGCCTGAACCTAATATGTGACATTAATATAACCTACTGGAGAGACAGGTTTGTCTCCAGGAGGCTGCCCCATCTCTGGAATAGACTTACCATACACATCAAACAGAGCACCTCCCTGACCCTTTTCAAGTGCAACCTTGATGAGTGGATGGGAAACCACAAATTTGTCCCAGGGTTTCCGCCTGTATCCCTCATTGACATGGGCAACAGGTGCTGACTGAGGTTTCTTTTGGGGGATACATTCTTGGCTGGGCTTGTAAGGACCCCAGGGCTATTAGCCTAGCAACCTCCTATAACCCTATGAAGCAATTCCTGACCACTGCCACTACTTGTTGCCTGCATGCAACATTGTTGCCATCCTGAGTACCCAGGTCTGTCATCACAGTCTGTGTGTTTATGGGATTGGTGCCGATATGGGAAATACTGGGGACATATCCTTGATGTATGGCATGCTGGCACTGTTGTCTGCATTCAGCTTGAGGCCAAGGCCTTGACACCATTCCATACCCACTGTATGGCTCATTGCAGTTTGTTAACAGCAGTTTGTGGCTCAATGACAGACTGCACAATACTTACAGCTGACACTGCCTTAGGCTGTACCTACATTTGTGGGTGGTGGCAGTTAGCATTCATGCTTATATACATGTGGGTTATTGGGGGTAGGAGGTAGTCACAGGGCCTTCACATGTCTACATATTGCACACACATAGGTGACACAGATTGTGGTTGCCACATTATCAAATGTGGACTGTGGGACATACCAAACCCATGGCAAGTGCAACACACAGGGCTTCCTTTGGATTGCTACTATGACACCTTGTTTGTGTGACATTATCTTAGCTTACACTATTTGTCATAACATTAAGGTGCATCTGATGTGCAATAACTACTCTATGCAATCAGTAGACAACTGTATGTAATGTTTGCTTCCCTACACTCTCGTGGCCTCTTTATTGTTTCAGTTGTCATGGGTAACATCTTGCCAAACATGGACTGCAACCTGCAGGTTGGTACAGATGGTGGACATACCTAGGACCTCTGCATATGCCTACAGATTGTCCTGATGTTTGACACATATTTTCATTCCATCTGTCATAACATTGTGGTTTTCTGGCAAATTGTTGGGAAATCATGACAGACTAGTGTTTTAGATTAATGACGGAAATTGTCATGTAAAAACAAATACCCTTGGAAAGTACATTCAAATGCATGACCTGTTCTGGTATCTAATTTCCATGTGTGTTACAGTGATATGTGATGCTTGTGCTCAATGTTAGGTCTCTGCCCCACTTTTCCATATGTCTTTAACCAGATGTCTTTCTGTGAGAAGTTCAGAGGTATGCTAGTGGCCATAACATAGTTAGACAGCTGCAAGGAGATGTACATACACACACACACACACACACACACACACACACACACACACACACACACACACACACACACACACACACACACACACACACACACACTCATAGGTTCATAGGTTCATAGGTTCATACTAGGCTATCTGCCCTAGGGCATTTATAAGCCTAGCCAGAGTGTCTTTGGTTTTCGCCACCCATTTTAAATTAATTTCGCTATGCCCTTTTTCGAGGTTAGTATACTGTGCCTCTGTCTAACAGTGACACAGAAGTGATACCCGGGGTAAACTTATGATCTCCCATACACTCATCAAGATTCCTCTTGAAGAGAGTCAATGAGGGACTCTGCCTAACCTGGACTGGGATTTTATTCCAGAGTGAAGGGAGCCTCTGGGTTATGAATCTGTCCCTCCAGCATGTCCTATTTATTTCAGTGCTGAGGTTCAAGTCTCTCGAGCGTGTAGCTCAATGGGATTTGGATTTTCTGAGGTGCAGCATGTCCATTAATTCAGGGTTGGACATGGCTTTATACGTCAGGCACAGATCGCCTCTGAGCAGGCGGTATGCCACTGAGTAGAGCATCTGTTTGAGCCCTATGATCCTCTTGGTGAGGTACTTTTGGGGTCTTTCCAGTTGCTGCAGGTGTCTGGTAAGGTACATCCTGAAAGGGGCTTTGTACTCAATTATGGGCCTGATGAGGGATGATTAAAGAGGCACAATGATCTCCCCTGATCTAGATGTGAATCCCTTCATGATTAGGTGGGCTATATAAAATGTTTTTCTAACCACTTTGGCCACGTGGTTGTCAAATGAGAGATTGCTATCAACTTGGGTCCGCAGGTCCCAAATTACTTCTTCTGTA
This sequence comes from Protopterus annectens, assembly GCF_019279795.1. NCBI lineage: Eukaryota > Metazoa > Chordata > Ceratodontiformes > Protopteridae > Protopterus > Protopterus annectens. The sequence goes on along the minus strand of NC_056731.1, from coordinate 1,059,231,341 downwards.
CTTAATGGATTACCACCTATGTGGTAATTTGTGGGCACTTTGTTTTTGCCAAAGGGGATGACTATACACCTTTTGGCGTTTAGCTTGAGACCATGGCTCTGGCACCAGTTGTCTGTTTCTATGAGGCCCTTTTGGAGGATGCTTGTGTCGGCTGGAGAGTCGATTATGGCGCCCAGTTTGCAGTCATCTGCAAACTTAGTCAGCCACAGTCCTTCCGTGTTGGCCTGTACCTCCGAGAAATATATACCGAACAAGAGATGTCCCAGGACTGAGCCTTGTGGGACGCCACTTGCAACTGGTTTGGAGTCTGACATGGCTCCAGCAATTCTAACCATGTGGGTTCTGTCCTTGAGCCAGTTTGCAACCCATCTAGTGACATAGGGGTTTATATTTAAGCTGGTGAGCTTATCTATAATGCCCGAGTGGGGTATTGTATCGAAGGCTTTTGCGAGGTCCAGGTAGGCTGTGTGGACCACCTTCCCCTCGTCAATGGCCTTGGTGACTGTTTCAAAGAAATCAACAAGGTTTAAGAGGCAGGATCTGCCCTTAACAAAGCCGAACTGGGTAGGATCCAGTGTCTGTAGGTCCCCAATATTTTTATTTATGAGGTCCATGATGATCCTTTCCATAGCTTTGCAGACCAAGCTAGTCAGGCTTATGGGGTGATAGTTTCCAGGATCCATTGCGGCACCACCTTTGTGGAGAGGGACCACGGTTGCTGTACACCACTCTGTGGGTACATATCCTGTAGTAAGGCTGAGATTGAACAGTAGTTTTATGTTTGGGTTTAGCTCTTCTTGGAGTTCATGTAGGACGCAGCCCGGGACACCGTCTGGCACCATTGATGCTGTGTTTTTTTGCTTTGGAGAGGGGCAGCTCTTACCTGAGCATCTGAGATGTCAGGGGGGCAGCACTCTGCTGGGATAGATATTTGCCCTTTCGGTGGGGGGGGGAGTTTGCGCTGAACCTGTCAGCTAGGATGTTGGCAATGTCTGTGGGTTCGGTGTATTTTTTGTCATTTTGGACTAATTCTGAGCATATCTGGGAATTCCCACCCAGGTTCCTAACATAACTAAAGAAAACCTTGTGATTATCCTTAGTGTCCTGTGCCATTTTTCTCTCGAAGCTGACCTTAGACGATTTTATGAGTGCCTGTAGTTTTTTTGCCAATACTGATCAGAGATGCCTTCCCTTTTTGGGATTTTGCTCTATCATGTAGTAGCTTCCTCCTTCTATTGTATAGTTTGTTTATGGCTGGGGTCCACCAGACAGGACGTCTGCCTTTGGAGGATTGGGACTTGGTTTTATTTGGGATTGCATGATCCATGCATTCCTGAAGGTGTTCATAGAATGCGTTTATAAAGGATTCTGCGGTCTGGGCCATATTTTCCACAGGCCCGGGGGTTTTGAAGGATTCCACCTCAGTTTTGAGGAGTGTGAAATTTGCTTTAGAGAAGTTTCTCACTGTGGTTTTCAGGGCAGGGGGTGGAGTCGGGATGTGAATATCCAGTGAGGTTAGTTTATGGTCTGATCTTACCAGTAAGGGATAGACTTCTGGTCTGGAGCATAGAGTCCCCATGTTGGTGATGATCAGGTCCAGTATGTTTTCCCCTCTTGTGGGAGTGGTAACAAGTTGTTCCATAGCATTTGAATTTATAAATTCTAGGAACCTTTGGGCTAGGGTGTTGGAGCTAGAGTAATGCTCCCAGTCTATGTTTGGGTAGTTGAAGTCGCCCAATATAATGGTGTTTGGACAGACCTTCATATTTTCCAGTGTTCTCAGGAAGGCCGAGTGGGGTTCCTGGGAGGCAGTTTTACCCACTGTTAGTTGCACATGGATAGTCTCTGATGCTTCGTGCTGTGCCACCAACCTGGAGGTGTGGGTATCTCTGACGAATATTGATACTCCCCCTCTTTTTGTGGTACGGTCTAAGTTTTGGAGCCGAAAAACATGGTATGAGGTATAACCTGGTAGTGCTGGGGTGCTCTCGGGAGCCTTGAACCAGGTGTCTGTTACTGCACAGATATCGATGTTCTCCATGTTAAGGAGAGTTTTGAGTGCGTGCATCTTGAGGTTTAGACTTCTGGCATTGAGTAGCATTACTCTTAATTTCTTATCCCTTGTGATACCTATGGAGGTGGGTTTGTCTTTTGAGCCTTGCCTAAAAAAGGCACTATGGGGGTAGCAAGAGCCTTTGTTAATTTCCAAAAGCCCAGGGGTGACAGGTGCAAGCCGTCCCTAGCGAAGCATCGTGGCTTGTCGAGCATGTCATCCCAGGCTGACAGGCATTGGATCCCCTTTGAATGACACCAATACTTAAGCCAATTTTTGAAATTGATCATCTTGTCTTCATATTGTGGCATCATTCTTGGTGAGGGTAAGATGCTACTCAAGGTCAGGGTCATACCGGCCTGGGCTACATGCTCAGAGAGCTCCTCTATGTCTCTTTTCATGTAGTCCAGGCAGGTAAGTCTCAGGTCATTCACACCAGCATGGACAATGACTGTGTCATATTTGTACTTGCCTTGGAGTGACCTGAGTGCTTGTGCTATGTGGCGGATCCTAACGCCCGACAGGCAGCTCACCATGACCTTCTCCTTGTTCAGCCTGGTGAACGGGACATCAGTGTGCCTGACGATAGAGTCACCTATTACAAGTGTATCAGGTGTGTTGTTTAGCCTTAAGGGCTGTGACTGTTCAGCACACTGGCTTTGTGAGCTATGTGTTGCACGTGTTTTGTTTTGGGGTAGCGGTTGCTTGGGTGTCTGCTTTGGAGGTCTCTGCTGCTTAGGCAAATTTTTATTTAGAGCCTCCGAGTATGTTTTTGTGTGTTTATGTGTTTGGTTTTCTGTCGTGGTAGGTCTATGTGAGACTGGAATTCTAGTGAGTGTGGTTTCCTTCTCCTCCTGACTGGTTTCGCCAGTACTGAGTTGAGAGAGCTTAGCCTCCAGTATGGCTATATGGTTGCATCTCTCACATGTGTTGGAATTTGTTGGGAGGAGGAGAGGGTTGTCTGTGTACATGAGGCAGTTGTAACATTGCCTCAAGATTCCCAGATTCACCAGCTGGACCGGAGAGGAGATTGACAACTGACCTTTGGACATGCTAGAATAGTATTGGGAATTCCTTTATAATTGAAAAAAAAGGGCCAATGGGGAACAAGGTACTCAAGGGGAGTTTGTGAGGGTGTAGTGCTTTTAATATTTTAGTGCTGACTTATATAATTGCTTTAGTGAGCAAGTGCCAAGTATCTTAAATGCAATGTGTTACAGGTAACTTAAATGCAAAAATGACAAACAGTAACTTTCTTTCAAGTGAAACAAGGAAATAAGTACAGTAAGCAATGCAGATTTCACTAGGGATCCACAGAAGCACTGAAAAGCCGCATTTAGGTGGATCATGACCTGCCCATGCTGATAGTAAAACATCTACCTGCCTAATTGTACAAACGATACTTCTATATACATAACACAAGCACTACAGAGCTACAATAGTGTTGCAGTGTCTACCACTAGTGTTCAAGTGTGTGACGATTGCTGGGGCTGTTAAGATTGCCAATGAGAGGTTCACAGGCCCTTAACATGGTAGACCCATCTGAAACACACACACACAGACACCCACACACACACACACACACACACACACACACACACACACACACACACACACACACACACACACACACACACACACTGCTGCATGGGGACACACATGCACACAGATGTGACATATTTCAGATTAGATGACCTACCTATGTAGTTATGTACAATACAGACTGACATTTTACTATTTCATGTGCCATAGTGCTTTTGTGTTAGAAAAGGTCTAATTGTGCTTGTAAGGTGGATGACATCTGTAGGGGCCATGAGTAGGCTGGCAGTGGGTGAGTTAACAGGGTGGAACAGGACACACAATATGGTACAACCATCGCATGCACATAGGCAAGACAGCCACAGGGATATGCGTACAGAAAGACATAAACTCACACAGTTGGTAATTGTCAGATTAGAACCCCTTCCTATCTACTTGTATGTACTATAGTGCTACTTACATATTACATGTGCCACGGACATTATATGCCAAGGACATAACTCACAACCTCTTACACCAATTAATCTTGAGAATGCTTTCATGGATGGTGAGATAAACCCCCCATAATAGTGACTGTTCCCACATATTGCTCTTAAAAACCTGGACAAGTGATAGGGTAACAGACGTTGCATCAGCATGATGTTTCAGACTGGTATGATATCTGAAGCTGACATATCTTTAACTATGGCAACTGTCACGTATTTGCCAATGGTTTCTCATAAAACCACACTGTTAGGTGACACTGACCACATATACAGTATGTTGCAAACATCTGGATATTCTGCATACATCTGCACAGATGACTGGTATGGCCTGTAGAGATTAACATGGTGCATGTAAGGTGGATGACATCAACAGGCTCCTTAAAGTAATGCCATGGGGTGGGGGTCAACACACCTTGAAATGGTATAACCAACACACACAAGAGCCACAGAGAATATGCTTCACACACAAGCACATTATACAGTAGTATAGTTGGCTGTATTGAGATTCGAACCCCTTCCTACCTACTTGTATGTACTATAGTGCTGCCCACTTATCACGTGTCACGGAGCTTTAATGCCTAGAAAGTGTCCAACAGTAGATCTAAGGTTGATGGCATGACAAGGCCCTGTAAAGTAGTGCAATGGAGGGGTCACCAGGGTGGAACAGGCCTCAAATGGTATAAAAAACAGACACACACACACACACACACACACACACACACACACACACACACACACACACACACACACACACACACACACATACAGTGTCACAGTTGCCAGCATGTAGATTAGAACCCCTACCTATCTAGTTACATGTACTACAGTGCTTTGTAGTTATCACCCACATCATGGATCTTACAGGGCTGAAGAGTATCCAAAGGAACTTCTAAGGTGAATGACATCAGCAGGCCTTGCAAAGTAGGGGAATGGGAAGTATACTAGGTAGAACAGGCCTAAAAATGGTATAACCAACACATGGAACATGTTTCTCACACACACAAACAGTTGGCAGTGCTGAGATTAAAACCCCTATTTATCTAGTTATTTGCACTATAGGGCTATCTAGTTATTGCATGCACCATGAAGCTTAAAGGGCTGAAGAGTGTCCAAAGGTACTTCTAAGGTGAATGACATCAGCAGGCCTTGTAAAGTAGGAAAATGGGAAGTGTACTTAGTGGGAAAGGCCTCAAAACACTTTAACCTACAAACACACATACACACAATTGACAGTACTGAGAATAGATCCCCTAGCTATCTAGTTATTTTTACTACAGCGCTAGATAGCTATCGCATGTACCATGGAGCTAATAGGGCTGACAAGTGTCCAAATGTACTTCTAAGGTGAATGACATCAGCAGGCCTTGTAAAGTAGGGCAATGGGAAGTGTGCTGGGTGAGAAAGGCCTCAAAATAATTTAACCTACAGACACACACACACACACACACACACACACACACACACACACACACACACACACACACACTAAGGTGGGTGGTGTCAGAGTAAAACCCTATCTAATTAATATACACAATGGAGCACACCTTCATACTGGCACATGCCACTGGTTACAACTGGTGTTAACTGTCTGCAGCAGGATATCACTCTACACCTTTCAGGGTCTCTCTCTCTCTCTCTCTCTCTCTCTCTATGACTCTCTCACTATGTCTGTGTCGCACTCTCTCACTTTCTCCCTCTGTCACTGTCTTTCTCTCTCCCCTGTCTCTGCCTGAGTATGATTGATATATTTGTATATGTTGCCCATATATATGTATGTGTATCATACTGAACAGATGCAGATGTATCACATATGGCCACCTACAGATAGCTGAGGGTAATCCTGTGTGAAGGGGGTGGGGAGAGACAGTTAAGCTGTACATAGCTGTCTGTATGCAAAGGCATATGTGCACAATACAGTTGCATAGTCCAATGTGGGTTTAGACATGGGTTGCAATTCTCTAAGTCTAGGAGTATGCCCAGTATGACCTTCTATAGTAAGATTGAAAGTGCATTCCAGAGATAGCTGTACTCCAGTCCAGGGTTTTGTGTGCTACAGCTATATCTCTCAACCTCTTAGTGCAAGAATTTTGGACAAAGCCTGTCAAAATGGAAGGACAATGGTCCAAACATAGGGCCATATTTTAAATATTTCTCTTATAAACTTAGAGAATAATGCTATTCCTACACAGCGTTTATTAAATCCAGGGGAGAAAGTTGCTAGATTAACAGTGTTTGTTTTAGCATACATTTTCTGAAGGATATGAGGTCTTAAACTGAAATGTATGCCATTATTTACTGACATAAATCCTCAGATCATCCCAGTGATTTACCAGGAAAAAATAAAATGTTATGAGGGACACACCAAAAATATGAGCCAAAATTCTGGATATTCTGTGAAAATCTGAACAGCTGATTGCCTTATGAAGCTGTGTAAATAGTTCCGCACCTCAAGTGATATACTGGCTGGGTATCTCATGATTGTGTGGTATCCTTGTTACCTGGAAAGTCATATCCTGGTGTGGGTAAAGAGTGCATTGGACTGAGCAGAGTTTTCCATAATACGTGTGCGGTATATTCTACATATAATTTCCTGGTATGTCAGTGGCAGAGTAGTATAGAGTAATGTGGTGAACTGCTGACAGACATTTGTTTATAGGTTCATAGGAGGTTACTAGGCTATTGGCCCTGAGGCCTTTATAATCCCAGTAGACAAAAGTGTAGCCCATGTTTAGACATATCAGCACCCACAGCCCCTGCTCAGCAGGGCCACAGGTGGAATCCCAGGAGTGTATTTTCGGTTTCCCATCCAGTTATCCAGGGTGCACTTCAAAAGGGCTATTGAGGTACTCTGTTTGACATGGACAGGGAGTATATTCCACAGATGGCAGAGTCTGTGGGACACATATCTGTCACACCAAAAAATCCTATTGATATCACAGACCAGCTTGATGCTGTGGCTACAGGTTGATATAATGGAGCTTGACTTCCAGATATGCAGCAGTCCCATCAAGGCAGGGTTTGGATTGCTTTGTATGCCAGACAGAGGTCAACTCTGAGGAGTCTGCATGAAACCTAGTAGAGGGACAGTGCTTTTAGCCTATCTGTGTAGGGTAGGTATTTGAGGCCCTGGAATCTCCAAGTGAGGAACCTCTGTGGTCTCCCCAGCTGCTGCATGTACTTTGTGAGGTACATGCTGAAGGGGGCATTGTACTTAATAATTCACCTTATAAGGGTAGAATACATGCATTGTATGACCTCTTTGCCCCTGGATGAGATACCCTTACTTATGAGGTGGGCCATGTAGAAAGCTTTCCATACAACGGTAGCAACATGGTGGTCAGAAGTCAGGTTGTTATCAACCTGGGTGGCCAAATCTGTGACTACTAATTGTGTACATAGGACATTGTTGTTAATATGATAATATGTGGGGACAACACTCTCCCCAAAGGGGATGATGATGCATTTTCTGGCATTCAGCTTGAGGCTATGTTTCTGACAACAGTCATTTGTTTGTGTGAGACCCTCTTGGAGGATGTCCACATTCACTTGAGGAATTGATGACTGTGCCCAGCTTGCAGTCATCTGCAAACTTGGTCAGCCATAGGCCACTGGTTTTGGCCTCCACCTCTGAGAAGTATATCCCTTGTAACAGACACCCCAAGACCGATCCATGGGATACTTGGTTCATTACGGGCCAACTGCTTGAGTTGACTACCCCTATTATGATTCAGTGGGTTCTAGCAGTTAGCCAGTTTGCTACCCATTTGTTAACATATGGATTGATGTGTAGTTGACAGAGTTTATCTACTATAGCCAAGTGGGGAATACTGCCGAAGTCTTTGGCCAAGTCAAGGTGGGTGGTGGGCACAGTCTTTCCCTTGTCCATGGCTATGGTAGATGTCTCAAAGAAGTGCACCAGATTTAACAGAATACCTACCCTTGACAAAACCAAACTATGTGTGTGGTGAAGTATTTGGAGTTTGCCAATGTCCTTGTTACTGAGGTCCATGATAATCTGCTGCATGGCCTCCCAGACCAGGCTAGTTAGGCTGATGTGTCTATAATTTCCAGGATTGGTGGACACTTCATCTTTGTGTAAAGGGATGATAGTGGCTGTCCTCTACTCAGCTGGGACAAAGCAGGTACTCAGGCTTTGTTTGACTAGGGTGCATAATGTTGCTGCAAGTTCATGCCTGGGTTCATGTAGAATGCAGCCTGGGATGTTGTCGGGTCCCATGGAAGCTATCTTTTATGACTTTGAGAGGACAGTGATGACCTCTTCCCTAGAGATAAGTGGTGGGGGGTCAAGTACTGTGGATGCCCTGATTAACTGATGGGGGGGCAGAGGGGAGAAGTTTCCACTGAATCTGTCAGCCAGTAGATTGGCTATATCTACAGCATTTGTGTATGTGGTGTCCTTGACCACCAGTTCTGAACAGATCTGGGAGCTTCTTTTGAGACTGCGGACAAATGTGAGGAAGGCTTTATGATTGTCCCTAGCAGATGTAGGCAATTTGGACTCAAAGTTGCCTTTAGAGGATTTCACTGGTGCTTTTATTTTCATATTCAGGCTAAGGCAAGATTGCTACCAATTGGGCACCTGCTCATTCTTGGTCCTAGAGAGCAATGTTTTCCTTTTGTTATATAGTTTCTTTATTGCAGATGTCCACCAGACAGGTTTCCTCTTCCTTGCTAAGGATGATGTTGTCCTGTCAGGTATTCCTGATTACATGCATCTATATATATGCTTGTATAGTACTTTGCTGTACATTTGAACGTTGATGCCCATTCCTATAATGGGGGAGGGGCTGTGCAGCTGTTTATACCATCTCTCTGGTGATTGTAATCAGCTTAGGAGAATTTTTCTTTTTACCATAGCTAGAGGGGGTAAGGGGAGATGGTGATATCAAAAGTGATCACTTTTTTGTCGGATCTTGCCAGGGAGGATGATACCATAGGGGTGCTGCAGTGGTTAATCATGTTGGTTACTACCAAGACCAAGATATGTATCATATCTTGTAGGGGTATCAAGTAGCTGTCCAAAGGCATTTACATTGATAAAATGGGCAAATCTCTGTGCATTTCTGTTCTGGCATGAGTAGCTTTTCTAGTCTATGGTTGGATAATTCAGGTCAGCCAGGATCAAGGTAAAGGGTTGAATCTAGATAGATTTGTAAAGGTCCAAATAGGTGTAGTGGGCATCCTGAATCAAATATTTTGGCTGTAGCTGTAAATAATTTGAATAGGGGTCTTGTTAATGGTTAACTGCAACTGGAGTGTCTTGTGTGCGTCAGACTGTTTGACCAGCCTGGAGGTGTGTGTCTGTTTAATATATATTTATACTCCACCTCCTTTGGCTTTGCTAGCCAAATTTTGGGGTCTGTCTGTGTGATAGGATGAGTGACCAGGTAAGGATGGGTTGCTCTCAGCAGCTTTGGCCCAGGTTTCTGTGACTGCACACGACAGCATCTTCCATGGTTACAAATGTTTGCAATGAGTGCAGTTTCATGTTTAGACTCCTAGTGTTTAGTGGCATGACCTTTAATTTGCATTTTGTTGAGAGTTTTATGCTGGTATATCGACCCCATGGCTTCCCCTAAAAAAGGCACTATGGGGGAGGCAAGTGACTTTACCAGAAGCATGAAGGCCAAGTGAGACAGATGCAGGCTATCTGTAGCCAAGCAGCATGGTCTGTTGATCTTAAGTTCCCAGGCTGTCAGGCACTGGATTCCCCTGGGATGGCACCAGAAAGTAAGCCAATTGTTCATGTCTATCATTTTCTGTTTGTATTGAAGCATCCTTCTGGGTGACAGTAGAATGCTGCTTAAGCCAAGGGACATACCTGCATGGGACACATATTCAGCAAGCTCAATCATATCTGTCTTCCTATAGTCCAGGGAGGTATGTCTGAAGTCGTTCACACCAACATGGACTAGGACAGAATCATAACAGTACCTGTTGTGGAGCGACTTGACTGCATGTGTGATATGGTGGATGCTGGCACATGACAGACAAGTAACCATGACTTTTTCCTTATCCAGCCTGCTGAGAGGCACATCTGTGTGTCTCACAATGGAGTCTCCTATGACTAATATGTTGGGTTTATGGTAAGGCCTTAGTGGTTGTGAAACACTGGTGTTAGGACTATGCATGGTCTGTGGTGTGGAAGTTTGTGGAGTTCTCATATGTTTTTGCCTCTGAGGTGTCCTCTGTTTGGATTTGTTTTTGTTGAGAACCTCCACATTTGTGGGTGTGTGTTGTGTAGTTTTGGGTGATGTTTACTGACTCCATACACTGCATATTACTGCACAATTTGTTCTGGTGTGCACATTCTCCATTTGTCTGGCCAGTGGTTCCCCTTCCCCTTATATGTGTCTCTTTGTCCTTCTGTAGTCCAGTCACAGACTTTGTCAACAGTTGCTGCTGTTATGGATTTGCATTTCTGGTGTGAGCATGGGAGAAATTGTAACATCACACACAGGGTTATGGACTTCACACCACTGAGTGTACCTGTTTAGCTGGTTGTCCATCATTGCACCCCTACATCTGCTGTGGTTCTATGACCGTTTGTGTTGCAATGTTATTATAAGGCTACATGTTGGCCCCATCTGTCAAATTGTCACATACTGACATCTAGACAAGCCCATATATGACAGTCAGACACAGGCCCACACATGAGGACAGGGTGTTAATATTGCTCTGCCAAACATAAACAGTTGGGAGACTGGTTTGGTATTACCTTGCTTTTTCTTATGGGTATAATGTCTGCTTCTCCACTGTCTGCCATTGAAGTTTTCACAACAAACTTTATTGTTTTGCAAATAGTTTGGCAGGCAAATGCAATGTTATGGCAAGTAGAACAGATATATGAGGCACACTTGTGGTCCTGTGACATCCTGTCATTCCTGGGGTATGGATAGTACCCATTGACCAGTTGTCAGTACTGACACAGTAAGGTGGAAGCCATTTATAACCTGGAAGTATGCTGACTTTCAAGAACCTGCTGTCCTACTAGGCAGTGTATAGGTTACTCTGAACTGTGTACTGTCCATATGTGTGTCCCCTGTCCCTGAATTGTCCAGCTTTCCTGCAGTAATGGATATTGACTTCTGGACAGTGTGTACAACTCCTACCATAGGTGTAGCTGACATGCAAAATACTTGGCACAAAAAGTTTTGAAACATGGATCCTGTTAACCACAGTACTGTTCCTAGACCACTAAGCCACAACAGTCAAAAGAAAGTGCTGCCTACTTCCTGACAGTATTAACCACACATATACATATCTGATTAACCCCTGCATATTAGGACATGCAACATGTTATCAGGTTGGCTGGGACAGCCCTAGGAATGTGTGCTTTGCTGTTATTACCCAACACACATACATGTTACTGCATTTCTATGGGAACACAGATATGCTGGAGGGAGGGGGGCATACTTCTCAACTGTACACATTTGCAAAGTCTGTGCATATGTTTCACTTACATTTTGGTTCCATTTAGCATAGTATTGTGCTTGTCTCGGAGAATACTGGCACATCACTAAAGCCCTTCAGAGACTTATTGCAAGTACAAGACCTGCTGTGATATCACTGTGTAAGTTTGTAAGAAGAATATTTCATCGTTGTCCCTATTTGTGGGCCTTTGCCACATGTTTCTTTATGGCTTTGTACAGCTGACTTGCTGGGAGAGGCCGAGAGGTGTGTATGGGACTCCAACATTGACATCTATGCATGTGACCTATGACCCTTCAGTTTGATAGCCCCTCACATATTCTGCAGTGCGTTTTGTCACCCAGGGGACTACTGCATATTCTGGGGAAGACAGTACTTGGCAGACATTTCCTGTTGTCCCACATAGCTGTCAGTTGTCTGCTGCTATCCAGGTAGGACACCCCATTCCCTTGCATACATGCAGTAATAGCATAGATATGCTACCACAATGTACCACTACTTTCATTTGTTGTTAAGAAGAGTGACTTACCTTGTGCCTGTGGCAGTTGTGAGGGCAGTGCTTCAGGGCTGACTCTGTTGGATGCACACATTACACAGCCTATACATGGTAAGGTACAGGTAGTGTGATGTGTGTGGCATCCTTTTAGTGTGTGTTTGAGTCGGAGAGAGGCAGCAGTCCCTGGGTTCCTAGGGTGTCATTGTTTGTGTTATGCGCTGCCTCTTTGCCAAGGCCAGGATGTTTTGGGCATGCCTACATCTGCCTGCAGGGACAGGCTCAGGGGGTTCCTCCGCTGAGTCCCCCTGTGCCTGTGAGGACCATGACAATGGTGGGGGACTGTGTGCCCCTTCCCTGTGATGTTCCTCTGTAGCTGTTTCTTTAGAATCCTATTGTGTAGCATGACAGATACTATGCATGTTTGTGCACATGTGGCTGGAGAGTACTGCAGGGTTCTGCCAGATATGTCAACGCAGTGGAACCATGACTTAAGCAGCCAAAACACATGCTCTATGATGTTCCTAGTTTGTGCGTGTGCCTCATTATGGTGTTCTTCAGTGTGTGTGTGTGTGTATGTGTGTGCATTTCTGATGGGTGGCATCATCCACAGTTCCAGTGCATAGCCAGCATCACCCACTAGATGGCCATATGGGATGTCCCCTCAGGCAAATTCCTGGTACAGCTGTGATACATGCCAGATGTGGGAGTCAAGATAACTGCCAGGGCTTCCAGCACATACATTGATGATATTGCCCTGAGCATTGCACATGACCTGGCAGTTGATGGAGTGATACCCCTTGCGGTTGACGTAGACACTACCCTCTTCACTGGGTTGTGCTTTGATGTGGACATGAGTGCAGTCTATGCCTCCCGGTACCTCTGGGTAGTGTGATACATGGTGGAAGAGACGCATATTGCTGGTCCTCTCCTCAGGGGTGCTGGGGAAATAAATGTGCTCACTGGCATGTCTTAGCATGACATACAGTAACTGTTGGAGTACACTGGATGAGGATGCCTGTGAGACACCCCCCCCCCCATGATGTCTCCAGTAGGTCTTTGGAAAGTACCTGTAGGTAGTATTCTTAAGGCTACACATACCTATGTTTCCACTTGGATGGGTTCCCCTCTATTGGTTCTGGGTCTGAAAAGAGGGTGGCAGAGCTCAGTGAGTTGCTGTAGTATGTCCCTGTCCACCCTGTAGTGCTCTACTATCTCCAGTTGATGTAGCCACTAAAAGATTACCCTGGGTCTGAACACTCTTCCCCTCCTCAGTCTGGGCCAGTTGTCAGCATCATACTCATCACTGCCCTCAGTCTGTAGCACATGGAGATGTAGCAAAGCAGCAGCAGCCCCTATCCTTTTGTCAGTTAAAATTCCAAAGTGTGTACTCCAATGGTGCAGAATATGTGGGAAAATCAGACTGAAGGGTGTTTGCATACTTTATACTGGTGTGCTGCAGATGCAGTCTGTGTAACTGGCTGCCTAAGATACATTCCACCTGCCAGCTGCATTACTGAGGTGTTTGAATGGGCCAGTGTAAGTTCCAAAGGGATTTTTAATCATTTATAGTTGATTGCCTTTTGTAAAAGTGTTTCTGTTTATTTACTTAATTAATTTTTTTTCTGTTTCCTGTGCTTTTAAGCCCCGCAGTGCTCTGTGAAAACCCCTGGAGCTAGTGTAAATATTAATGAACAGAAAGGGCCCCCTCCAGTACATGAGCATCCTTAGCTTTTCTTAAGCCAGCTAAGCAGCCTCAGACACACTCCCTTGCTTAACTGTGCTTAGCTGAACGCAAACTGAAGTCACTGAGCTCCATTGTGCGTACACAAACCAAGAACATCCCCTTTTCATGTCAGCTGCCTCTTCTGCCTACACCACCATATCTTAGCCCCTACACAGTTAGGTACCTGCAGTCACGGTCACCCATTTTGCTATTCAGTAAACTTAGCTCATTTACATACATTCAATTGTGCATACCCTAGTTACAACACTACACAAGATCCTATGTCCGTAGCAGTCACTATAACCTGCCATTGTATGAGTCTGTATGCTGGCCAGTATAATGGGGAAATTCAATTTACCTTACATATTGATATTTTACAATTTTAATATTATTTTTTGCAAGATCACATGTTTGAGCACCGCTGTACTCCACTTCAACATCTCATATATGCTAAAAAAACTGTTGATTTTGTACATTTTGCATCAGTTTTTCATGCCAATGGCCATAGTTTTGGCCATTGGCATGCCTAATACACCTAATACATGCTTTACTTTTAGTTGTCATGGCCCCGTTTTTTTTTTCCAGTCATGGTTAGTAACTGCATACATTTTTAATGCAGGCATAGCTCCTACACGGATGCCTGTCTGCTTCCTGGATCGGTAAATCACCTCATTTGTATGGTTTTAACTAGCAAATGAGATGATTTACATCCTGAGATCATGTCAGCATAGTGCTGGGAGGCTCATGCACACCCCCAGCCTTGCTTCCTGGATCACTCCACCTTCAGTCTCCATGTTCGAGCCGCACAACTATGCTTACATGGAGATTAGCTCTGTGTAGGTGTTATTGAATTACTGCCCTAGTTTATTAAGGTATTTAAACATAAATAAGCCCCAAATAGTATTCCTACAAGAAAACCATTTTAAATCAGCTGAAAAGAATGTCTAGAAACCCTATAATTGCACAATACTAGCCCATTCTTCATATGAAGCTAAAATGAGCGGTATCATGATTCTCTGGAAAAGAAGTTATTCACCCTCAAATTTTATATAAATATGAGGATCCTGAGGGACTATTAACCATCATCATTATTAAGCTTAATAAAAGAATTTCATCACTAGTCAATCTGTACTGGTTTCCAGGATTAGGTGTATCAACTGGAAGACGCCATCTGGATTTTATAACAAATACATATAAAGGTAATTTTATACTAGAGGGGACTTCAACTGTATTTTAGATAATCTTGACACTACTAACAATAGACCACTAAGGCTAGCATCCACAGTAAAGTTATTTAAGAAATGGATTGATTCCCTTAATTTATATGATGCTTTTATCTCTGAACATAAGCAGTCTCTGAAATTTTCTCATGTTAAGAACAGGTACAAAACCAAAACTAGGATCGATAGAATATTAGTCTCTAATGATTTAAGCTAAGACTTCCATTTTTCTCTATAATTCCTTGCCCGATTTCCGATCATGATTGTCTCAAACTTGATATACAGCTAGATTTTACTAAATTAATTTCTACACCTAGAATGCCTGCATATATCATCAAACCTAAAGATTTCAAACCTTGGTTATTAGCGGAATTAAAATACTTTCAAGAAGTAAACACTGGCTTTGACACTAATATAATAATCATATGGGATGTTTTAAAGCCTTATTTATGGTAAAACTGTCACCTGGTACAAGAATAAATTAAAGGAATGAGAATCTGAGATGCAAAGTCTACAAATTCAAATTTCAACTCTTAAATCAAAATCCACACATCACCAGTTGATAAAAAGAATTAGATGAACTGAATACAAAATGCTGAAATAGTTTGACCCATAGAACACATTTATTTCTAGAGAAGATGAAATTAAATTCATATGCACTAACTCCAAAGCACATGTTTAATTTGGCAGTTAGAGCCAAGATTCTCTCTAAATCAAATAATGTCATAAAAATAATACACAAGTCTTCCAATAAGGCAGTATCTGATATCATAGATATATTAGATGCTTTCAAGTTTCATTACACTAATCATTATAATTCTGATAATTTAAGTTGTAATAACCTAGATGAGAAGTTGGCTACAATAAAATTAGACAGAATCCCTGATGAACTTAAAGCGAACTTGGAAAAACAAATAACTCTAAATGAAATAAAAGATAACATTAAATGTTTTAAACTTAATAAGGCTCCTGGTACAGAAGATATTATAATAGAAATGTACAAACTATTTCACAAAACTACTATTTCTCTTCTTCAAAAAGTTTTTAACAGTAGTACAGTCTAAAAACCTGATACCACTGTCCTGGAGGCATTCCTTAATCACCCCCAATCTTAAAAGTAATAAAGAGCCACAATTCTGTAAATTGTAAAGTCTGATTTCAGTATTAAATAATGATTATAAAATCTTTATGTCCATACTTGTTGATAGAGAAATGGTCCCACTTATAAAAATGACAAACTATGATCAAACAGGTTTTATACAAAAATGGTACACACATGATAATGTTAAAAGAATACTAACACTTACTGAATATCTAAATAGAAAGGGTGAAGCATCACTTTTAGTCAGCTTAGACATAGAAAAAGCTCTTGACTCTATCAATTGGAACAATCTTTTTTGACATTAAACACATTAGCATTTCCACCTTCATTTATTTCTATGATAAAAGCTGTTTACAAAGATAATATTGCTTATGTTAAACTAGGCCCTTTTGTGTCTGAGTCCATCCCAATAACTAATGGGATTAAGCAAGGCTATCCACTGTCTCCCATCCTATTTGCTCTAGGTATAGACAATTTTGCCTCTTTAATAAAACATATTTAAAAGATTAAGGGTATTAATGTTTATAACAATTATATAACTCCAAAATAACTCTTTTTGCAGATGATGTTTTACTCACCCTAGCCAAGTCAGAATCAGAATTGCAAGAACTGGACTTAGTTAGAAATCATTTCCAAGAAATTTTGGACTTCATTTCAATAAGCAGATATCTAATCATATTAGCTTAAATAACAAAGCAAAGATTCATCCTGATATCCAAAACTTTATTGGAGAACAGGTACAATTGCTAAATTACTTGGGCAAAATCCTAAACAACACTACTGAAGTCTCAAGAGAAACCAATTATAAAAACATGTTATTTTTAGTAAATAGCCACATAAATAATTGGAATAACAATAACATAGTCTTCTCTTTTGAGGATAGGTTGCAATCAATAAAAATGGTCATTTTTCCATAGATTCTCTATGTAGTATTAGCTCTTGGTACACCTCATAGAAATAAATTTACCAGAGATTTAAGTAGAATTTTATTAAACTTTTTATGATTCTCTAAAAAGAACAGATTAGCTTATATCCATCACATTAGATCTTGGGATAAAGGTGGCATAAGATTCCCAGATATAGAAACTTACATAAGAGCCTTGCTGCTTAAAGACATGATAAGTTGGGTAGACCCAAATTATACCTCTAATTGGAAGTCTTTACACTTACCTATATTTTAAATGAGAATACACTATTATCAAAATTGTTTAATAATGAATATGCTAATAAACTTTGATATTTTATTTGCCACTCCATACAATACAATGTTGCAAAACCTACAAAGTCTAATATCATAAACAACACCTCTAAAAACTTCATAAAGATAATAGACTCCAGTGCAGTGATTAAAATTGGGTTTGATTTAATTCTTCCCTTCAAAATTACAAAAAAAAACTTTTTGGATAAGTTACACTTTATACTTTTCAATAAATGGGAGAACAATACATTTGTATGCTGGTACCATTGCATAAGAGACTTAGAATTTTTAACTGTGCAACACATTATTAAGGAATTCAGTCCACAGACACAAGACTGGTTACTGTTGCAAAGTATAGTGAATTATTCAGAGGATCTAATTAGAATAATTAGTAAATTTCCTATAAATACCAACCACCTTTAATTTGTTATATATTTGAAATATTGTACAATAATTTTAACTTTAACAATATCATTTCCAAATTGTATGGTATACTAATAGGATATAAAACTACACTAACAAATAAATATTGAAACTCAATAACTAAGGGTTTCTCTCTCAATTATACTTCACTTGAGAAATCTAAATTATCTTCTATAAAATTAACATCCCATGGACATAATTGGAGTATTTTTACTTGCAAGTTCCTGCAAAGAGTATTTTTTAACTCTTGAGAATGTTGCAAAATTTAATAAAACTGACAACAGTATTTGTTGGAGATGCTGTTCCCCATGTAAATCAGATTGGATCCACATTTTTTATGAATGTACCTGTTTGAAACAACTTTGGGATAATATTGAGGTGTTTAAGCATTATTGACAGATCATTTTTCTCTATCTAAATCAATAGTATTCTTTAATGTGAATTAAGGTTTTGTAATGAGCAATGTCAACTCATACCTCTATGGGCAATATTAGTGATTCCTAGAAAGTGTATAAAAAATGGAAGTCTACCACCTCTCCAACTATGGAAGATTTTCTGACCTTCCTTGAAGAAGTGATTTCCAGAGAAACCAAAATGAAAGAAGTAAAAATAAATCTGAGAAATTTTGTTAACAGTCCCTGGATAATGGTTTATTTTCTCAATTAAACTTTTTGTAAAGACTCCATTTCTGAATTATCTGATGTTTATTATGCAAACATTTTGCTGTTGTTTTATACTTTTATCAATTTCCGGATAAATAGTGTATATAGTTGCAGTGTGTATTTTTCATTGTTCTTTTATGTTCAAAAATTGTATCTATGATGTTCATATTATTGTTAAAATTATAATTTTCTCACTTCAATAAAAATATTTGAGAAAAAAAGAAAACTCTTGCTAACATAACTTCTAATATTCTAGCAGCATTCAAAGTTTATAACAGCAATACTTAACATCTATTTTTGGCATTTGCTCCCCCCATTACTTTAGTCTTTATCCAGGTTTCTTGTGCTAAAAGGCTGGGAAGCATACCCCTGGGTCAATGTTCAGGAGGCTGAAACAGCAAATTTGCTTGATGGCATGTATGCAGTTGACAAAAAGGAAAAAATAAGATATGAAAACAAGTTGAGAAAGTACAATTAAAGAAGACATGAGCTTAGAATTTTATAATCTTGGGTTTTGTCTGAAATTGTAGTTCTGATAGGGTGTGATGTTCATTGTTTTTGAATGCTGTATAGCACTTGGGCAAAACTGTTTAATTGTTAGCTATATATTTTTTAATTCAGTTTGGAATTGCTTGTTGATTGTTTCTTGTATTGTTTATTATGAAATGGAGTTCCATTCATTTGAAAAGTGACAGGGTATACTTAGTCATTGTAGTGATTGTTTTTCTTTGAGTGAATATTAGGGTGATAGATACATAGCCTATTACAAAGTTTTCAGTCAAGGAGACCATTGGCAATTTCAGCCACATCACTCAGTAATGTTGGATGACTAACAATGTTTCACTATCAGTAGAATTTCCTTACATAACCCAGTGAAGTTTGTAATCTGCCTTCTACTCTTCCAGATTGGTTTTAAGGATTGCTGTGGAAGTACTCTGCTTGATATGTATGTTCAGTTTAATACAACAACGAGAACACATTGGGTTAGGTACCTAGCAAGGGATTTGTTATGCCAGATGTGGTAGGACAGGTTTACAGGGCAAGTGTTTGCTTTCCCACTAGTTTTATATAGTTGAAGGAATTTGAAGATTGTTAGTTCATTTAAAGCATAGAAAAAATTAATCAGATCTCAACAAGAGGTACAGAGATTTTAATCTGTCTGAGTAGCTCAGAATATTGAAACTTGGGATCTTTTTACTGAGGAAATGTTGAGTTATCTCAAGTTGTTTTCTCTGCTTAATGGATTATGTGGCAAAGGATGTGTTCAATGATGGACCTAATAAAGTGAGTCTATTACATCATTAGACCATGAACAGATAGCTCCATAACAACACTGGACTATGAACAAATAATTCTATATAATCATTGGACCATAATGAGGTATCTCCACAACATTATTGGACCATGAGGAGATAGCACAAAGGATAAGCTATGCTATCCAATGTAGAAATATGGACTATAAATGAGATCCTGTTCTTAACAAATGCACTTGGGTATCTGGAGGACTGTCAGATTTAAATGATCATTACTTATATGGTAAGTGGAACTAATAATAGTTAAAAAAAAGAAATACTACATTTTTTGACATTAAGGATATACACATGACTAAAACACCAACCATATGTTGATATAGCCCTTGCTGAAGATTATGATTTTCTGAATGGGATTCCATAACTATGTTCAACAAACTAGCCATAATCTATTGATATTAGGTTTCATGTTAGTGAAAAATATGTCACATAGAAGGGGTCCCAGAACAGAGCCCTGTGGGACACCACTGGTGATGCTTTTTTGTCTAGTGCAAACACACTGATCTTACTGGCACAGGTCGTGTCAGATAACCAATTACCTATACAGAGAGCTATGTATGAGTCAATGTTGAGTTGGAAGTGTGTGTCTATAATCCCAGCTTGTGAGATATAATTAAAGGCCTTGACAAATTTTAAGTAGTCAGCATGGACTGTATTCCCCTTATCGATGCTTGCCAGCAAACATTTCAAAAGGCTCAGCTGGGTTGAGCAGTCATGATCTGTCTTTTACAAATACAAACTATAGTGGACCAGGGATAGAAGGTCAGCTATATTATTATTTCTTAGTTCAGCTATAATAAGCTCCATGGCCTTGCAAATACTACAAGTAAGACTAATAGGCTTGTAATTCCCAGGTATAGTAGAAGGGCCACCATTGTGGAAGGGTATCGCAACAGCTTTTCTCCACACATCAGGGATGTAACTAGTGGAGAGACTCAGGTTGAAGAGGTGATGGATTATGCTAGAAGGGATTTAACATTTCTTAGCAGACATCCAGGGACAGTGTCAACAATGCTGGGGCTGCTTTTTTTTTATTTTGGAACATGCCCAAAGAGACTTGATCAAAAGTGATTTGAAGGAAGGAAGTGTGTGGGGGAATGGGGACAAAAATAGGTGGGATGATGGGGTGGGGCTAGAAAAACACTTATCCACATTAATATTAGTATGATTTTGACATCAGAGATGCAGGTGGTAACCATCTGAAATGTCAGGACCTGCTAGACTGACTCCTGAAATACGGAGACTGCATAGCCGAAAGATCAACCTTGCATATGGTAAGTCCTATATGCCATTTCTCTGAATATGCTCTTTTTTCTGACATATGGTGATCTCAGGGTTGGTATTTATAAGTTTGGGGGATGCGGGGACTTGCCACCACACTGATGTGGGTGTCCAGGGAGGTCTTGCAACCCCACCCCCTGGAAAAAGAAGTTTAAAAAAGATGAGTGATTTTTAAGATTCACTTTTCTCTTCTGATTTCTTTTTTTTACAACTTGATGACACTCAACATTTTGAGTACTAATATTTCAAAAGAGAGCTGATGGCGGTACCATTAAAGGTTAAGTTCACAATATAGCTGAAGAATTCTTAGTTTTGTTTTATGAATTAGTTGCGATCTTAATTTTTTAGTTACCCTTGCATTTCTTAATGGTACTTTTGAGGGTCTTGCTGCTTCTAAATCCCTTCTATACTGATAAAGTGGCATCATTTTGAAATGGCCAATACTTTTGTCTTTTCTTACACAATTTGTTGATGTGGTTGTTGCACCGTAGGAGTTTAATTATGAACTATCCCTTATGCATACTTCAGATTGATGGAGATATTCAATACATTTCTCCAAGAATGGTGAAATTAAGAAATTCAGAGAAGTAGACATTTCACATTATCAATAAGATCAGTAAATAGAGAGAAAATTATTTTGTAGTAATCACTGAATGTATGGGACTATTTGGGGTTGCAAAGCATGAATTTAGGGAAAAGGTCCCTTATGCATGAGATGTATCTTGAATAGACTACATGCAAGCAGATGACTGCATGATTCACATGTCAAACACCACACTGATATACTCTGAATTTTTTGTGAATATAGGGGGGCAATGTGTAAAGTCATGCTACAAAGGATCCCATTGGTGAGAGTCACATGATGCCTGTAATGTGCATTGATGCAAATGTGCAATACTACTCCTCTAGATTTTGACATGTGAAATGACAATGGCATCTGATGGAGCTAACTGAGGCAGGGCTTCCAGGATAAGCAGGAAGGTATCTAAAATTTTTCTGCACTTAATGCACAAAGACAACCAGGAATGCCTACGGGGCTTTCTTATGAGCATCATCAGTATAAGGTGAATTCATGATACTACCTTACCATGGAAGGGACTGCTGCAACATCCATCACCTGCACAGTGAATAGTACAGTCATAACTACAGTGCCCTGAAGAGATACCACATCCTTCAACAATGGGAGAAAGATGTTAGCGAAAGTGACCCTGCATTCTACAGCATGTAATCAGGAAATGTGCATTTTACTGTAATTTGTTATTAACTGCCTTTCCAATTGTAGAAATATAATCAGTTTATTTTTGAATTTTCTGCTGCAGGAGAAGTAGAGGAGAAAAGAATAACTGGTCATGGGTATATGGAGCAACTATCCAGAAACAGGTCAAGTCAATATACTAAATACTATAGTTGCATACAGTTTGTATATCAGCAGCGCTGCATACTAATTCATTGTTGCTATTTGTGAAAAAAAACCTCCTATAAGGAATTTGGGACAAACACATTGCCCATGGCAGCTACATTGCTTTACTGGCCTTCCTTTGCATGTGTCATGCCTTCTCAACTGACACAGGGATTATATACCTTGCTTTGCTTGTTCCTCTGACATGCCACATGCCATACCCTACCGGACGACTGTGGTCTTGGAACCTCCACTGCTATGTCCATTGTCATAGATTTGCCAACCTTAGATGTCACACCAGTCTGATTGCCTAATATACTGCAAGACCTGTATATTTCAAGACCCATGTCAGTCCCATTTATACTGGGGATACCCTAAACATGATTCATACTAGTATACTCTTTTGCATAGAGCTAGTTTGCTGGATTGTGTTGTAATATATGATTGCCAATTCATCGCATGGTGCTTAAGTTTAGACTGCTGCTATGACAGCTGTAACTGTGTCTCATTTGCATGGTCCATATGCTGTCCAACAAGCATATGTACAGTAGAAAATGTCAAGCAACTCTTTGCTTGTCACTTAGGAAGATAATATTTTACCAGATCAGTCAAAATTCAACGGCCTTTGCAAACACATATTGCACCTTAGGCATTGTTTTCTTTATCTAGAGACACAGGGACCTGCCAGGGATCCACATCCTCATGCTCCCTTGGAACACACAGCCTGCAATTCTAAACTTTTTGTGTAACATGTCAGAGCTACTTTCTACATTGCCATTGCATACATAACATTTTACTTCTCCTGGCAGTTTTATACCTGATAATACTACACTGTATAATTGTTTTTTTTTTCCTGTAACATCTCTGTCTCTCTCTCTCTCTCTCTCTCTCTCTCTCCTCTCTCAATCTCTCTCTCTCTCTCTCTCTCTCTCTCATTGTCCTTCCTATTATCTTTATTAAATGTTTGCTGTTTTATTTTCTCCATTTATGTTACCATGCTATGCAGTGTTAGCCACAGCTCTGGTTATGGTGCATCAGTTACCATGTGACTGTTGTCCTTCCCTGCTAACCATTCTGGGGTCTCCAGCCTCCTACAGGCATCTCTTTCTGAAGGATTATTGTGGCCTCTGGTGGCATGACATCAGCAGAGGGTGAGGTCTTTGTGACATCAGTATGTTATATTTGTTACTGAAGAGGAACTGTAATGGACAGGTAACTTCATTCCCACATTGACCAATTGGAAAACATTCTTGTAGGACTATCAGAGTCACACTTCTACTTGGTTGTGCCCATTCAACCACCAGTGGCTTGATCCAATGGGGAGTGCACAAAGATGACTAACTTGAAGTTAGATGCAACAATGAGCAGTGCAAAGTCAACTATCAACCAATACTAGTCCCCATCATGATGTTTCCCCACCTTGTGGTTCCCATTCCTCCCCTCCCCAGTTTGTAATTCAATCCACACCAACACTATTTGTCCTTTCTCTGTCTCCCTGTCCGTGTTTCTCCTTTTTTGCTCCACTATTTTTGTGACAGCACATGTCCTCTTGGTCGTTGTCTGTGCTCTCTGTTTGAATGCTCCTGATATTAGCTTTATATCCTCTTTCTTGTTCATAAATTCTGTTTACTCCTTTGACCACATCCTTCTTTGAAAAAAAATGGGCCTAAACACCATTGCTTTCCAAAAGACATCTCACTTTTCCCTTCTTGCTGTCCTTTGTGCTGTCCACTGCTTGTTCTTCCCTTCTTTTGGTTGCACTGTATACCCATTTCTTTCTCATTAATAACAATGCATTAGGAAGGACTTTGATGCAACACCATTATTATCAATCTTATCTGCTCTCATAGCACTGACATCTTGTCCATGAAAATGCATATAGCAGTAGGTATACTAGATGCATGCTACTGTGTTTTGTTTCACGTGACCTTTTATCACACTATGTTCCTCTTTACATGATATATATGGCTTTCTCCACCACATTCCTTAGTTATTTAATTTTTTCATGCTAAGTGATTCCTCTTACATCGTTAGTCAGCTTCTGGTCATATCACTTTACACTCATGATGCTAATTAGCCACTGAACAGCCTTCTATCTGATATTTCTATATCCCAGAGTATATATGACTTTAAATGTTTAAATATGTCACATACTGTACGATTGATATGGTTATATCTGATTGATTTTTGATAACCTTTGACCACAGAGACATTTAATATTGTCAAATGATTCTTTAAACCTGTCCAGACAATGGCAATTTTATTTTTAGTGGAGATTAAAGCATTTAAGCCTTGCAATATTTATAGTGATTTTATTTGATTTAGTCAAATTAAACTGACATACAGTTGCATTATTACAGTAATGTGTCTCACTTCTTGATTTCAGTTTTTACAGCTATCATTTCAGTTTTTTATGTGAAGTAAAACATGACTGAATGGGTCAAAGCACTGAGTTACCTTAGTGGGCATTATTGTATTACACATACCATTATTTGTCTTATTGTAACATTTGTTACTTTGTAGATGGCTGTAAAGAATTTTAAAGTTGAATACCTCATTCTATGTCTGCTATGTGTCAGTAATTCTAAACATGGTCTATGATTTGTTTGTAGATTCATTTGCAAACATTTTAGCAACTGAGAACAAATTATAAATTGGTTGAAAAAGAATTGAGCAGTTCCTGAGGCAGGCACGTTCAACAGAGGTACTATGGGAGCATGTTTAAACTGAGGTGTGGCATAACCTGCTGTGAATGACAGGTTGACAACATGTGCTAGTGGCTTGTGAATGGGGAATATGGGTATTCTTAAGAATGTGAGAAGAAACTTTGCATATTTTGATCTTGCCCATTTAGATGTTTTTTAACAGCTGGTCAACTAATTTAGTGCAGATTTCTGTAATGTTGAAGGTTGATGTAACTCTAGTTGTCAGATATTTTGGTAAAAGCAAGATGTACTTTTTTCCTAAGAGAAGATTTGTCTGAATTAGTTACAATCTTGCATTTTTTTTATTTTAATAAGTTTAATGAAGGTTGTCAGCATGGTTTTGTTTTCTGTTTTACACATTTTCTTTGCTTTTGCCTAAGTAAACCTTTTATTTCAGTTGAAAGACAAGGTAATCTATGTCTTTTTAGTCTCATTTATATAGCTAAAATATTTTATTCTGTATTACTACATCTGTTTCATAAGTTAAATGTATACATTTTCTCCATTGTTTTAACAAAAAAAGAGAAAGACAGTTTATTCTCTCTGGAGGACCTAGTAATGTAGATTCCATCATTTCTTGCAAAACCAAACTAAGAGATTTATAGCTTGAGAGTAATCTAAATAAATATTTACTGTTTTTGAATATATTCTCATTTTTCAAACTTACTGGGATAGTTTTTATGCTTTGGGAAGACTGCTTTCAGCAGGTCCCATTCTAATTAATTATAGTCAATTAATCTTTAGTACAGTTTCTTTGATAATGCCTAAATTGTGTGCAGCTTAGTGTTTGTCTTACAACCTTATTATACTGCAACAATTAAACAGGTGAAATTCTGTCATAGTTGGGGTATCCACCAAGGCTCTTTCCTAGGCACATACTTGTTGAGGTTGTATCTTTCAGATCTATCTTTTTCATCTGAGATGTTGAATAGTCTGAATGCAGATTGCACGAAAATGGCTTCCTCATTACATCTGTTACCATTGGGCATGTCTGCAAAAGAACTTGACTAAAATACCCATTGGGCACAGCAGAATTATACGCTGATAAATACATCAAAAACAAAGCATATGAGACTTGGGAGACACAGAAGTGAAAAGTGAATATATAATACAGCACATGTGATTGAAACTGCACATTCATTTAAGGACGTGGGTGTATGTATATAATTTTCTTTGTGCTTTTCTGATCATATCAGATAATTGGATAATGATGTTTATAAAACTATAGGCTGTATAAAAGTATTTATAAAGCCTCTGCAATCAGAAATGATAAACTTATTGTTTGTAAGTTACTTCAGACCTAGTAATAATGAGACCATAAAAGAATACTATCTTGGAAAGAGTACAGTGAAAATACAACAAGGGACTCCATGCATGTGAAAATTCAAGTTATTATGAAAGATTAAAATATTTGAACTAGTATTGTGTTTCACACTGATATTTCAAAGGATACTGTACCTGTGCACATAGAACATTTAGGGACAACTACCTCTGGGAATGTTTCGGTTTTCTTAGAGTAGTAGAGGATCATTAGACAAACTCTACAGGAGATTGTGCAAACATTATAACATTGAAGTAGCTGAAAAACACTGGAAAGACAAGCCATAAAGCATCATAGATAATGATGAAGTCTACATTACATGGGATCACCCATTTCCAACAGTTCAAAAACAGATGCAAGAAAAACAGATATAGTGATCCATGAAAAGAAGAAAAAAGCAGGATTAATCACTGAAAATACTACACCCAGTGACTACAGTGTCTTGCGTACAGAGAGACACTAAGTCATAAAATATCAGGATTTGCAGGCAGAAACAAGAGCAATATGGTAGAAAGATACCCAGACAGTTCCAGTAGTAGGAGCAATGGGGTCTTTAAAAAAAAGACTCTACAATTGTATTTATATAGTTACCAATACATGTAACTCCATATGAATTGCAGAAGGAGTCATTACTGGGGGCATTGCGGGTGCTTCGAAGAGCACTTCTGGCTATCATCAAAGACTGAAACAATACTAATTTCATGAATTTTAATCATACTTTGACTTAGGAATGGGATCCATTCCCTTCATGGTATTTGAAAACCAAAAGACTTGGAGAAATTAAAAAAAACAAGAAAGAGATTATATAAGAATAAGATATGTACTAATTGTTTCAATGAGAGAGTACTTACACAAGAAATAGATTACCAGATTATATTAATGAAGCACTAGTTTAGATATTTCTAAGAACAACTTGAGCAGTTATCATGGACTTGATTGTATTTGTATATTGGAAGGCTAGAATGGCATTACTGCCTATACCTGAAATATTAGTATGTATGCATGTGTTGATGCAATATTAAAATCATTTTAAAGTATAATCTTCTCATGCTCAGTTTTGCATTATTGGCAATATAATTTTATTCCATGGGTTCATAGATTAGTACTAGGCTAACTGCCCTTGTGAGCCATTTTCAGCCTAGCTAATTATCCCTTGTGAGACTCAAACCCTGCACCTTGTGTTTGTAAGGGAAACACCTTAACCATTAGACCACCATCCCAACAGGATGTGACATTATAGGTATTTACTTTTCCTGGACAATATAATATAATAAAATCCCAGATTTATAGATATTATTTGCGATAATTCCGAAAAGACCAGCTCAGTTCTAGAAGTTATTTTTTTTCTGAAGTATGCAACTTATGAGAGTATTAACTGTTAGGCACTTTTTAATTGCTTTATTGGTCTTAATGTCTTAATAAAGACTTGTGAAAAATAAAAAAGTCATGGAATGTCAGAAGCTTTATATCAAAAGCACATGTATATTCATAGGGGGGGTAACTTGAATATTTCTAAGTGACCTATGTCAAAAGAGGAAAAAGGTGTTATACACAGTATTGTCTCTGCTTTTCCTAGACTTTGATGTTTTTGCCTAAAAGGGTTTTTCTGTTTGACCTTTTCTATTTGTTTTCTCATTATTGGTAACTACTGCAATCATTCTAATGTTATGGACCCAAGTCTGAGTATTTCAGATAATAGCCAGACTGATCACGTACACTATATTGACATTGCCAAAAAAGGGGTGAAACATGTCATGTCTACAACAAATGGAATTTGGTTTACTGGCCTCAATGCCTTAATAAAGACTTGTGAAGAAAAATAAAAGTCACAGGCATTCAGAAGCTATATTGCTGAAACACTTGTAAGTTCTTATGGGCAATTTGCTTATTAAGGTATTACTTAAAAGGAAGTCTCTGTCACAGGATGTTTATAGTATAACACTCAGTGAATTTTATGTATTACAGTGTCTTTTAAATGTATTTTGCTTATGACGTTTTACTGTGGAGTGTTTTTACTTGTTGGTTTGCTCCTTAGCCAAGAAATTCTACAGTCACACTAACATTATGGACATAAAGTTTTTTTTTGAGATAACTGCCACATTATTGGCTTATGCTGTACTAACATTACCATAAAAAGAGTGAGCATGTCACATCTACAATTAGTGTGATTTCTCTTTACTGTCCTGAATGCCTTAAAAATTACTTGTAAAAAAATAAAAAAATCTATAGGCATTCAGGAGCCATGTTGTTAAAGCACTCATATAACTTTAAGGGGTGATTTGCATATTTCCCATGGGCTTCTATTAAATGAGGTTAAAAGTATAATGCAAAGTGAAATCTCTGTCAATGGAGATGTAAGATATTGCATAGAGTAACATTTATGGTTTTCTAGGGTCTTTTTGAAGTTTTTTTCCCCATGATATTTTTTTTGTATGACCTTTGCACTTTTTGTTTTTATCTTTACAGTATACCTACCAATAAATGCTGACAATGCATGACTGATCATTTTAAGCTATCACAACTGAAGACTCCATTAGTTAAATGCATGATCTTTAAAGATCCTCAAAAATCTTCATCATCTCCCTACTGAGTTTGTTATTCCTGAAAATGTTTGCTTAGAAATATTGTGTTATTGTGGTCCCTATTTGAAAATGTAAAGGAAAAAAAACTGATCCAAGTTGTCTGGGTGTCAATATCAGTTATCTGTATTTTGGGCTTAGATGTTTTAAAATGCCCACTACTGATATAATTTTTGGAACATATTCAGATACGTGTGTAGGTTTTATGGAATATTTGTTCGGATTATCCAAAAAATAATGTGTCTATACAACTACATTTACTCCATGGCACAAACATAATCTTACCTAATACTAGTAGTCTTGGACTCAGCCTATGCTTGAAGAGTGGATTTCTTTGAAGAATAGCACATATTTATTTTATTTATTTTTATTTATTTTATTTTATATTTGTTGACCGGGCTAGTCTAGCTGGATACATATCCTTTTTCAGTAGAGGCCCGGGGAGAAAAGCTCCAAGTATGATAAGATTACTACATACAATAGTTAGAATAAAAAAACAAGCTTACAAATACATTTTGAAGCACAAAATGATTATAAAGAGAGTACAAGCAATTTGAGTGAATCAAAGTTACAAAGTCTTGGTATAGGTTTTAAACAGCAATTAATCAATCAGTTATAAGGCACAATAAGCACAAGTTCATACAGTTTTTGACAAGAAAGCAAATTGGCATAAAAAGCAAATTGACATTCACTTAGTCAAAGAGGGAGAAGAGAAGTAGGCTGGAAGATATAAATAGAGAAGAGTTAGCTTGTAATAGTTAGAACTATGGAGGGGCAGAAGCTCAGGAAGTAGGGGAAAAAGGGGCAGAGAAAGGAGAATAAGAATATTTAGTCAGGCATTGAGCAGGGACATAGCCAATGTATTTTTAGGTGATTTTTGAGGTGTTTCTTAAAGAGTGGAGTAGATGAAAGAGAGGTTAGTGTTGTAGGAAGGTTATTCCAGATTTTGCCCACCACATTGGTATAGAGTGAGTCCCCAGCTTTGTTATTAGATTTAGTGTTGGCAATTAGTAACTTGCTAGCTGAGCGTAGTGTTGTAAGATTTTTATATGGGGAGATCAGGTTAGAGAGGATAGGAGTATTAGTAGGGTGGTACAGAATTTTTTGTGTGATTACAAGTTGATTATATCGTAGTTGGTTTTGTAGTTCTAACCATTTGAGTTGTTTGAGGTTGAGACAGTGGTGGGTTCTATAGGGAGAGCCAGTAGCAAATCTAACTATATTATTATAGCTAGATTCAAGCTTGGTAAGATTGTGCTTAGATAGATTGGTATAAATGGCAGAAGCATAGAATAGGGTAGAAGTAAGATGAGCCTGGGCAATGGAAGTTCTAGCCAGTTGTGTAAGGAAGGGTTTGATTCTATACAGAGAGCCTAGTTTTTTTATTGATAGTTTGAATAGTATTATTGATCTGGTCATCAAAGCTGAGGTTGTGATCAATGGTTATACCCAGAAGGTGTGCAGTAGGATCAGGGGAGATACAAGTTCCATTATAGGAGTTAATAGTGAAGTGGATCTGAGGCGATTGTTGAGTGGGAGTGAAGAGTAATAGTTTGGTTTTCTTGGGGTTGAGGAGGAGACATTGATCAGTAAACCATTTTTCTACAGAATTAAATACCATTTGAGTAAGGGTTTGGAGAGAGGATGAGGACTTGGCAGTACAGATTAGAGTAGAGTCATCAGCGTATTGTATGCAAGTGGCTTGTGGAACAATAGTGTAGAGATTGTTAATAAAGATAGAAAAAAGAAGAGGGCCTAGGATAGAGCCTTGAGGGACTCCAGTGTTCACAGGGAGGGGTGTGGAAAGATTGTTGTCCCAGAATACTGCTTGATGTCGGTTATCTAGATAGGATTTAAACCAAAGAATAGCTTGTGGGTCAAGAGATTGGGCTTTTAGAGTACTGATAAGTAAGCTATGGTTGACCATATCAAAAGCTTTTGATAGGTCTATAAACAGAGCAGATGAAAGAGAGTTGTTGTTTCGATTTCTGTTAATACAGTCTGTAAAGCTTAGTAGGGCAGTAGTGGTGCTATGAAAGGGTCTAAAGCCATGCTGACAGTTAGCAAGTAAGTTGTTATGGAGCAGGTGTTGGAGTAGTTGATGGTGGATACATCTTTCCATTATTTTGGCTAATGGAGAGAGTAGAGCAATTGGACGGCAGTTGGAAATGTCAGTGGATTTACCTCCTTTATGCAAAGGGATTATATGGGATACTTTCCATGTGGAAGGGATGGTACCTTCTGTGATTTTTCTGTTTATAAGGATGGATATTGGATAAGCTAAGGGTTTGGCAGCTACTTGAAGGTATTCTGCTGGGAGGTTATCTGCAGAGGGAGTACAAGGTTTGAGTTTCTGAAGGAGTTTACAGATAAAGGAAGTTGGAACTGGTTGTAACTGTAAGAGGGGAATAGAACTGTTTGTATTCTGTAAAGGAGAGGGGGTAGTGGGTGTTAGTGTTTTTGTTAAAGTCTGAATAGCTTCAGTGAAGTAGTTGTTAAAGGTATTGGCTATTTGCAAAGGACTATCATGGGGAATAGATTTTGGGGTTGGAGTTCTAGCCTGCCCTGGTTTGAGAAGTTTATTAATGCCTGACCAAAACTTTTGAGGGTTGTTAGAGTGTGATTGTTGAAGTTTGGAATAATATTTTTTTTTGTCTAACAAAATGTCTTTTTTGGTAGCGTTTCTTAATTGCTTAAAGTATAAGTGGTCAGCAGTGTTCTTTGAGGCTCTCCATTTGGCCCATATTTTGTTCCGTAGGAGCATTTTCTTTCTGGTTAGTTTTGTGAGCCAGGGGGCTATTTTAGTCCTTACACGGGAAGAGTGGATGGGTGCGTGGCTATTTAGGATTTGAAGGAATGAAGTGTTAAAATAAGAGACGGCTTCGTCCAGTTTGAGTTGCTTTAGAGGTGACCAAGTAGCAGCTTTTAGTTCATTTTGAAAGTTTTCTGCTTGGAAGAATTTTTTTGAACGAAAGGTGACCATGTTGTAATTATTAGAGCTGTGTTTCTTTTGTTTTATTATGAAGGTTAGTGCATGATCACTAATGTCGTCTGGGAGAGTTCCAACTTTATAAGTATCTGGATGACTGTTTATAAGGATCCAATCAAGAATAGTTTCCTTTTTGCTAGGTTTATGGAATCTTGTGAGGGAGTTTATTATTTGAGTGAAGCCAAATAGGTTTATGTGGGTGTTTGGATTAGGGGAGTTACATGCAGTCCAATCTATGTTAAAATCACCAAGTACTATAGGTTCCTGAGGTAGGAGAGTAGATAAGCTGCTAAGAATGTTTTCGAGAGTGGTAATATTATTACCTGGAGGGATGTAGGAGCAGATTATATAGATAGATTTAGCACTATTAATTTGAAGTTTGACAGTAAGAGTTTCAGCATTGGTATTTGAGGGTAATAACTCATCAATGGGTGTAACAAGAAGTTCAGATTTATGCAAGATGGCTATACCTCCACCTTTTTTGGATGTACGGTTGAATCTTAGGATGTTATATCCAGGTGGGGTTATTTCTAGGTCATGAGTAGCGGGTTTTAATCAAGTTTCAGTTAGGCAAAGGATATCAAATGCATGAGCTTGTAAAAGAGCATGCAGTTGGCTAATCTTGTTATTAATGCTACGGATATTGAGTTGAGCTATTCTGAGTGAGTTTCCTGATATTAAAGAGGAGGAAGCATTATTGAATGATTGTTTTTGTTGATTGTCATATTGTGGTATTGGGCCAGGATTAGGATGAATGTCTCCACCTATTAGAAGGTTTAAAGAATGTGTCAATGCAGTTCTTATGACTTTATAGTACTTGGGTAGACTTATCATGTTGGGGAAGTAAATAATATGGGTATATCTGTGAAACCTAGGCAGTAGGTAGGCTGAAGTAAAGGTAATGTTGCTATGAGAGAGAGAGTTGGGGTGTGTAGTTGGTGTAGTTTGCTGTTGAGGGGGTACTTTAAAGAACATAGAGTAGTGTTCATAGTAGGTAAGGGTATAAGTTAAGTTAAGGAATATTAATGAACAAGACATGAGTAGAGAATATTTGAGGATAGGTGTATGTACATAGGTCATATTGTAGTAGTATGGTAGAAAGGTTAAGTAAGTTATAAGGCAGGCTAAAGTGACAAATTATGTGGGGAAGTAAGGTAAATAGTATGATAAGATAGAGGAGGTTTGGGGGAGAGCAGGTATAAAGTAGTAGTGTACAGATGATAGAGGAGGGGGATTAGGGGTGGAGTTGATATGTTCAAGTGTTAGGTGATAGGTTCAGAGGACAGTGGGTGTGGCCAGATAGGTATAAGTTTAACAGCACTGGGGGTGGGTGGGAATTGGGGGTAGGGTAGGGGAGCAGAGTGAGCCCACAGGGCGAACGGAGCGGGTCACAGCAAGTAGAGAGGGAGACAATCAGTAAGCAGTAACAACCCAGAGAGAGAAGGTGGAGCAGGTAAGAAGGTTTGAGTAGAGCAGGTAAGAAGGAAGACTAAGGGTAATGGGGAGGGCAGAAAAGGAAGTTACTAGTTTGCAGAGGGTAGGGGTTGAGAAGAGTGCAGAGAAGGAGCAGGAAGAGGTAGATTAGGAGAATAACTAGGCAGTAGGGCAAGGGGAAGAGAAAAGAAGGAAAAAAGGAGCCGAAGCTAGTAGATTGAAAAGAGAGGAAGGGGTCTAGGCTAGGTTAGACTGCCACCTGGTGGTCAGAGTTAGTATAGCATCAGGTGACTGAGTTCTGAAGTATAGCAAGTAGGGAAGGGTAAGCTAAATGGCAGGGAAGCAGTATATAGATGATAATGGTCCTAGGGAGGGGTCTGGCTGCTGGCTTTCCTGACTCAGGATCTAACAATCAGTTAATAGGGATCAAAAAACGAGAACAAATTTGTTTACAACAAGGGGTAATGATAATACATACTTTGCCAAGTACTAATCAATCAGGTGAGAAGTACTGGGACAGCATAAAAAGAAAGGTCCAAGTTGGCAGGCTGGAGGTAGATGGGAGAATCCTTAGTAGTCAGGCAGGTCCCTTATTGCAGGGTAGTGGATAGAAAGCTAGGAGGGTAGGGAGGTAAGATAACAGGATATTAATAATGTATTAAGGCAGAACAATTTGCTATAGTAGACAGGTTAGGTATTTCTATCAGTTCTACTGAAAAATTGTACTAACAACATACTAATATATTTGTTCTGATAAGGCGTGGTTAATAATACTCACTCTAGCAATAAAACAATTTCTAGCAGTTCAGAAAAGATAACCGTAGTGGCCTAGGTATCATAAAAATAAAGGCTTGCACTTCAGATATCAGGATAAAACAGTATGCATAGGCAAGTAAGTTCTTCAACCGTTAGCATTCTACTTTAGCAATACAGGCACTAATAGGATAATAAAGTCATACAGAGAAGAAAACACCTCAGGAACAGGTCATGAGAGATAAAGACATGGGGCTAGGCAAGTTGAAAAGAGCACATGGCAGCCACTTAGTGTGATAGTAGTAATTCCCATAGAGGATCGACATATATCCACTTAAAATGTTTTATATTTCAGTTGGAGAGTATCTCCAATGCAGTTAAATAATCAGTGCTCCTTGCATTTGTCTGGTAGGAATATAACTAATAGTTCTAACAGAGAAGTATCTATCAAACACCTTTCATTTTACTCATTAGGAAACAAATAAACAGAAAGTTAGCCATGCAAAGCAAGCATATACATAGTCAGAAAAAGCCGTGCCAAAAAAAAATACAAGGAGATCAGGCACACTCTACAAGTATTGAGAAGCCAAGGGGGAATAGCGGAAGGGAAAATAAAGAGGGCTAAAGTGGTAAAGAAATTAGGTAAGCATAACGTACAATAACATCCCAAAGCTGCGCTTAAGCTAATTCACAGGGCTAGCTTTAATTAGCTGCACCGATTGGGTCAACAAAAGCATTGGAGTTATGGCGAAGTGTCATCTGAACGCTAAGAGTAGTTTAGTAAGTAACACTATTGACTAACTGTGGTGTCGTATATTTTGTGTTCTTCAGATGAATATTAAAATAGTGTAAGAGGAAATGTTTAGAAGGGACAGCAGAGCATACTACTAGGCATTGCCCCAGACTAACATGGCTAATATGAAAATGAATGGAGTTAAATACTCATATGGAAGGAGCTATGATTCACGCTCCACAGAACTGCGCAACCACAGTCCACGTGGGGGAACACTCACACCAAGTAGTTGCTAACGTTGTTATAGCTTCAACAGCGAAGACATCACATTAACCACAATAGTTAATTTAACAAGTTGTAAAGCAGACGCTAATATGTAGTTATTAAATATTTATTATTTATGAAAATAAGTTGCCAAAGGTTAAAATGAACTGCAGAAAACATAGTTTGTTCCAATCAATTGTTATTGTGATGTATTATCATGAATTTATTTGTTCAGTTTTGGGGTCTTTTATCTTATATACCAAAAGCATGTCATGCCATGTCAGTGTTGCCTACTGTGCACAATTATAATTATTTATTGCTGCCATTTTTTTTAATTTTACTGTAATAATAGCAGATCTTGTGAATATTTGGCAGGTCATTTTTCACACTGGAAAACAAAGCAAATGAACAAAGTAACAGAAAAATATTTATGATATGGATAGAGAAGAATGCATAGTAATACAAAATGTATTATTTTAAAATAATGAAAGGAATGAAGATTTCAAGAGGACAGAAGAAATTATGCAAAAAGAGTAGGAACAGATGGAGTAAAGATGGAGAAGACTTGGAATTAGAATGATTTTTTTTAATTTCAAACATGACTTTAATCATTTCACTACTAAAGATAGAAATCCAAAAGAGTGGATAGGAAAAGGACATAAAGAGAGAAAAGTAGATGAAATGTATGGCTGGATAACAGATACTGATCAAACACCAAAAAGCATCAAGGAAAATCCTAAATGGAAAGGAAATTTGGCTTAGTATGAAGAAAGAAGAGACAACAGAGAATAAGGAGAACATAGCTCTATTAAGAGATGATAATTTGTCAATTCACCTATTGAATTATCGATTAAAGATACAAAAACAGTTTTAAATGAGATGAAAGCTGTAATGGCAATTGGAAATAAAGTACTTTTGTATATTAGGAATAAATTCTGTAAAGAGGAAACATCTGATAGTAGTACTAAGTTGAAATAAAAAAAAAATTGGGGAAATGTAAACACATCATCATTTGGGAAAATTGAAATTTAAAAAAGCAGAATATTTTCAGAGCAATTTTCCGTAGTTATAAAAGGCAATGAACAAATTAAAACACGTATATGAACAGACACGTCATTAATGATTGATTCATTTGAGGACATATAATATGTGTTTATTAAAACTTTAGATGAAGCAACATAAATGAAATCTACAACTTCAAAATTAACTTACAAATATTGTAAAGAGAAGAGGAATATATTCAGAGAACAAAACAAAGGGTAGAAAAAGAAATGGAAAATAAAAACAGTAATACAAAAACAATTATAGCTAAAAGATAAATTCACAAAAAAGTGAAGACAAAGATAAGGGAGATGAAGAGAAAGGACATTCTCAAAAGAGAAATGATGAAATAAAAATTAAGGATAATAATATCACTATAAAAAGAAAATATCATTAGGAAGGACATATCAGCAAGGAGAGAAAATAAATAAAATTGAAAATGTTTAATAGAACAGAAGTGAGAACGATAATAATGGAATTAATTGGATAATATAATTTGTATGAAGATCAAAATAATGTTCATAATATTACATGATGTGAAAGTATAAAAGAAAAAAAGAAAGAAATGTAAACAGCAAAAACAATGAGGGAGTAATAGGAAGATAAAACTAAGAAAAGAGAGACATTAGGTAAATTGCCACTGCCAATTGACACAAAGAGGTGTAACTTAAGACTTAATTTTGCCAAAATTGTTTTTTTTTACAAAAATTTGATACAGATATATGTTGTCATACAGAGACTGATCAAGGTCTTACTTTTCTTTGAGAATTTAATAAATTAAGTTTTATGAAAATAATTATTAGTTTGGCTTTTTGTAAATTTTAAAGAGAAAGACAAATGTCTTATTGTGGTGCATTATATTATATTTAGAAGATTTTGCTGAATATATTGTTGCTTCAGCCATTTATACTGTATGGATGGAAATAAATATTTAAAACTATGCTGAATTTAGGATATGTAAAAGCAGAATGAAGGAACAAACAATATATGTTAATGGACTATTTAAACAAATTCAATAGAAGGAAGAAACAGAATCTACAAAAAAGGGCGTCACTGATGACAAGATAATTGAGGAAGTGGTATATGGAGAAAATGGAGATCATTTTAATAATCATTCATACTGCAATAAGATAAGAAAATGAAATAGCAAGGAGGTTGAGAAATTCATTACACTTTCTCTGTGCAAACATTTTTGATTATTAATATATATATATATATATATATATATATATATATATATATATATATAAAACAAGAGATTTAATACTGGTTGAATGAGCTACTACAACAAGAACAAGACAAATAGATCTGTGATACAGTAAAAAAACTAAAATGTAATATGTGTGAAAACGAAAGGAAATTTCAAGAGACAGAGTATATATATTAGATTGCAAGAAGAGTTATATAGACACATAATGTATTTAAAATAATATCTTGGAATATAGCAAGAATAAAAACAAACTGCAAGACAAAGATTTTAGAGGAACCATATTAAACAATTTGAAATCATGCATTTTCAGGAAACTTAAATTTCACTAGAAGATGAGGTCACCATTAATGAATATGTAGCTTATGAAGTTTAAGCAAGAAATATGTATGTTTTATGGTACAGCAAAATGTGTCTTGCTGACATTTGTGAAATACCTAAAATGCTTAAATCAAAACACATTTATAAATCAGAGATAAGAACTGTAGTAAATGTTGAATAAAGAAAATAGTAAGTACAGTTTGATGAATACACACACATACATACACACACATACATAGATAGATAAACAGACATATGGAAATACATAAGTTATATGATAAAATATGGGTAGTAATGGAAACTGTTCTATTAAGTCTTCAATGTGGAAATAAAGTGAATTTGATTATATCTGGGGAATTATATATTTTTGTGCAAGGAATGGATATTATAATAAAATTATGGACTAGTAAAGAAAAAAATAAGGTAACCACAAAATATAAATGTAAATAAAAATGGGAGGACTTATTATAATTTGCATGAGCATTTCATTTGTAATTTCTTAAAGGAGATTTACTGTGACTTGATATAAGTGAAAAATTGAAAACACACATTTATACCAAGTTGTAGTAAATTAGCAGTACACCATGGTATGAGAAAGTTAACTGATTTAATCAGATTATATGTAGGATGTAAAATCCAGAGTGGCAATTGTCCTGTTCATGTTGAAATAAACATAAATGGCTTCAATAATGGAAAATATATGCATAAAATGGAAAATGATGAGGAACTTGTTAGAAAAGATGGGCAAAGACAATAAGATTTCCTTAAAATGATTGACCAGGAATGTAAATAAAGAAAATAACAATTAGGAGTTTAATGAGATATTGTTTGAAATCAACATAGGAGAAATATTTTATATTGTTCAAACAAAGAAAGAACAGTTACAAAAATATGATAAAGAGAAAAGAGAAAAAATAATTAGAATTGTCAGAGTTATTGCTATTGACTATGAAGAGTAATGACACAAAAATACATTGGAGGGTAATGTCTATAGACAAAAACAAGAAATGATCATAGTGAGCCTGTTATATAAATGAAGAAACATATTGCATTTATGTCACAAATAAATTTGAGGGAAAGGAGGACAAAAGTAAAAATGTAATAGCCATTACAAAGGAATAGGAACTGGAAGTAAATAAATTTAACAGCAGGGGAACTGTAAAAATAACACTGAGGTAGAAAACCAACAAAGTCTCAGACTTGGATAGAATAGCAACTAAGCATTATGATGAATCAGTAAGAAAATGGGATATGTAGTTAAAATAGATTTTAAGAGACATATAGGAAACTTGGTTTTCCCTGTTCATGCAATGGAAGTATGATAGTTCCTAATCACAAAAATTGAGTAAATCAGTTCAAAATAATTACAACACTATATTATGAAACTACTGTTATTATGTAACAACTAAAACAAGAAATTAGCAATATGGCCATATTAAATGTCAATATGCATGAGTAAGTAAAGGATAAGTAACATAGGGATGTTAGTTATTAAATCATTTAATACAAAGGTGTGTAATATTTAGAAATCACTCATTATTTATGATGTTTATATGTTTGAAAACTGTACTGGGAAAACTGAATAAATATATTGCAAGAAATAATGAGAAAGAAAATAAGTTTTTTTCCCAGTTTTAATTTCAGTGATGACAGATACATGATAAAAATATTGCTAATATAAAATATGTAAAGCAAGCAATTGTCTCATGAGTTGGAGATCAAGAGATTGGTAAGGTATAAATGTCTATAAGTACTATGACTTTTTAATACATATTAATGATATATTGAAAAGATACTATAAAGGAAATGCAGATATACCTAAGATATGTAGAAATATAATTAAAATGAATGGACATTAAGAGACAGAAAAGAAAGTAAAGTAGGTATTCTGATTTTAGTAGGAAAGTTAATTATAGAAAATAACATCAAATACTTAAATTGAGAATAGAAATATTTTAAAGATTTATTTAAAATATAAAATGGATGTACCTGAAAGTTTTGTTTGCCAAGCAGAGTGTATTTGTGTACATATATACCAACTTGGTCTAATTGCATAAGGCATGTTAACAGTTAAGTCTAGGTAGAAGGGCTGGATAAGGTGCAATTAGGGGTAGGAAGTCTGAGTCTACTTTAGAGATGATATTACTGTATTACTTCTTACAAGGAGAAAATTACAGATTCCAGACTGGCTAGTTTAGAAAAACACTTAAAGTTGATTGATTTAGCAATCCATGAAAAGAAATGTAAATACATGATTTTTAATTATGGAAAACAACGTGTAACATTTATATGCGGGAACAAATGACACAGTGAAAATAATCTAGTACTTACAAATCATATTTGTTGAAACTGGTAAATGGAAATTACATATTGAAAATGTATACATAGAATTGAAAAATAAATGCATAATCGTAGATGAGATAATTTAGATTGAAAGCATTAAACTATGGATGTGTGTGAAGAAATATGAGGGTCAGGGATAAGAGGAAGTTTAATCAAAAATGTCTTTAAGCTAAAAAGAGAAAATAAAGAGAGAAACATAAAAGTTAGAATTTATGTATAGTATTAGGTATATTAAACAAATATTGAAAATTGTGGACTAACTTATCTGGAAAACTGCTTAAAAAGATATGCAAATAAGTATTCCTTATTTAAGAAATGTAATTAAAAATGAGTGGACATTAAAACATAGAAGAGAAAGTGAAGTAGGTATTCTGATTTTAGCAGGAAAGTTAATTTTGGAAAATAACACCAAATACTTAAACTGAGAATAGAATATTTTAAAAATGTATTTAAAATATAAATTTGATTTACTTGAAAAAAATCTGTTCACTAAGCAGATGTATTTGTACATATAAACACCAGCTTGGTGCAATGGGTTAGGCATGTTAAGAGTTAGGTCTAGGTAGAAGTAGGATGAAGGGGTGGGGGAGTACGTAATGGACATGATATAATCAGGAGTAGTAATTCTGAGTGTGAACTGGGGAAGGAGCCCTATATAGTTCCATGGATGACTGTTATCAGGTCTCCTTGATGTGTGATTGGTTGGATAGGATGACACCAGGATATATAGGAATGGGTGCAGCCTGTTGTATGGCAAGCTGTTTACCAGTTTCTTTCACACACATTAGCATTTTATTTTTTGAGTTGTGGTAGGGTTATGGTAGCTACATTAAAAATGAAATCAGTTGTTAGAGTGTAAATCACTCAGCTGTTTAGGTTGGAAGCTCAAGTAGGGTCAGAAATAGTGGGTAGATCAGTGTTTTTTGCTTTGTGGTCATTGGGATTAAC
Source organism: Protopterus annectens (assembly GCF_019279795.1). Classification (NCBI taxonomy): domain Eukaryota; kingdom Metazoa; phylum Chordata; order Ceratodontiformes; family Protopteridae; genus Protopterus; species Protopterus annectens. Next base: position 1,059,190,360 of record NC_056731.1, on the reverse strand, counting down.
ACTTGTTAAGTAGTGGCAGCCATTGTTAGGCATTTATGGAGCAGAATTTCTTAGTATGTTTGACATATTCATTTGAAAATTGAATCTAATGGCAAGGTGTCATGCCTTGGTTTTCTAGTGGTGGGCTAGTTAAAACATGCATGAGTCCTTTAGATAATTTTTCAAAGAATGCATACGTATAGTTATTTAGCAGTTCTTACTGTTGCCACAGTTTTGGAGATTGAAGGATATTGATTGTTAACAAGGATAATGGATCAGCAAAGGATGTAACAGGGAATTATATGCAACTTAGGTAATGCTAGGTATAATAGTTTGGACAGAGTGTATGGAACTTGTTATAAGTGCATAGAATGAGTCAAATAATAAAGAACATTAGGATAAAGGTTTAAATTAGAAAAACAGAGTTTTAATTATATATGCTTATAATTTTATTAATATCGAGTTTTCTAAATTGCAGGATGGTGAATGTCAATGCTTTTATGGAACACTGGGTGAACATTGCAACTCAAGTGGAAGTGCTCTATCAGGAGGTGGAGTTCCAGAAAGAGCACTATCACCATAAGTAGAGATGCAAATGGAAGGGAAGTGTGTCTGGAGAAGATGGAGGATGAGAAAGGAGGACAGAGAGGAAGGAGGCCAAGAGCCTGCTAGAGGTATTCTAATGAGAGAGCATACAAAGGATCCAGAGCAACTTTATTTATTATTTACTTTTTTTAACATATTTTATTGCAAGTGACAGGCTAAGGTTGCAAGAGTTGTTTGTTTCAGGGGAGACTAGTTAGCATTTAAATGTCTCTGGGATAGGGGGTATTTTGTTTGATCATCAGGACGCTGGGGAAAGGCAAGCAGGTTTAAGTTATAATGTATTAAAGTCTGGTCCATTTGGAATCAAAATTTCTGCCTATTTCAGGTTTGGCGGTGGATGTTACAGTTGGACTGTATTTGTCGTCTAAAACCCAGGTTTATTTTTGAAGCCACATATTCCATTGTTTATGAATGAAAAGATCTGGCAAGTGGAATATATGGATATTTTTAATTTGATTGATGCTGATGGACCTCGAAGATTACTGGAAGTGGAAACACCAGGAGCTAAGGACTTGGTTGCAACATCAGCTGCTAGCAAAAAGAAGGTTGGGGGTATATAGTGATAACTTGGGATAATTAGGTTATTGGTTTTGTTTCTGTTATCTTAGAGGAAATCCTTTGCAGGATTTGCCATTGTTACTTTTTTTTTTTTTTTTTTTTTTACAGATAGCCTCCACTTCTGTACATGGGCAATGCCTGGTTATGGTATTATCAGGATTTTAGGAAACTTAACTCATATATAAATCCATAATGTAGGGGGATTCAAGGCCCAGCACACTGTTGGAGAGGCTAGGAGGTCAAAATTGATCTGTGTCAGGGAACAGCAAGCAGAAGAATGGCATTTTCTGGGCATTTAATATGGGCAAATGCACTTGGCCTTTTTGTCATTTTGTTCCCTTGTGATTAGTATGTGGAGAGTTTCACAGGGAAAAGTCATGTAGGAGTAAGGATAATCCTGGTACTTTTGTCCAACAGAGTAATGTTAGGCAAGGTTCTACAGGATTAAGTAATCCAAGAACTAGGGGAAATATTCATGGATCAAGAGGCCAGTTGGCGTTTTGGAGGTTTACATTTACGCTGCTTGCCAAATTGTACGTACCCCTTAAAGTGAAGTCTTTCAGGCCTTATTGTGTATTTATCCTAAATATCAAGAAGCAGAAAAGTTAGTTTTTGGTATTTCCTTATATTTCAGGATACTATCAGCAGTTTCAGATAGTGAGGTGATTCCTAAAAAAATTGAAGTTAGCTAAGGATAAGACAGATGTGGTTGTTGCTTTGCTTCTCAAGAAGATGGAAGCAGGTAGAAATCTGGGTTCATTTGTAAGGCTGCCATTTGATAGTTTATATATTTCCCTTATGGTTGGTGCCTTAGAACAAAGATAGTGAATTTTGTTTCATCCACCACCTGTCTTTTCCTGAGGGTGGATCTGTTAATGATCACTTTGGCAGGAAGGATGCTTGTATGGTGCAGTTAGTATTATTAAAACATTTAAGGACCCTTGGTTACTTAAATTAGACACCAAGTTAGCTTTTCATTCATTACATATGTGTGAAGCTGATTGGCCTTAGCTACAAATGATTAGATAGATCATCATAGATAGATTTAATTGTGATAAGGCAATGCCCATGGGTTATGCTGTTGCTTCTGCTACTTTTGAAAAATTCTGCAAAGCATTGCATTGGATTTGACAACAAAATTCTTCTGGGTATCAGACAGTACTGTATCTGGATGATTTTATGTTGGTTGGGGAATGGTGACTATAATCAGGTTTAGTAGTGCAGAATGTACTGATATGTATTTTTGATTAGGAGTACCGCTGGCGATCAGTAAAGCAGAGGGACTGAATAAAGGTTTACATTTTCTGGGTTTGGAAGTGGATATGGAACAGGAATCATTTTGTTTGTCTGTAGACAAGGTTAGTAAACTGTCAAGCAAGATGATTTTGTTTAAAAAGAAGGAAAGGGTTAGTTTCAAAGAGGTAGTGGAGTTGCTTGTTTTGCTAAATTTTGTGTGCAGGCAGTTGGGCTGGGTAGGAATTTTAACAGGTCATTGTCTTATTTATTGAGAGGGAAGAGGGGAAGTATAGCTGGGTGAGAGTATCCAGATGAGTGAGGCAAGATGTTGGTGTTTGGTTAATGTTTTTGAGAGAGTTTAATGGTATTTTGTTTTGGCAGGATGACTGGTTAATGTCTGAAGAGTTACAGTTGTATATAGATGTAGCACACAGCAATGATGTAACTGCCATTTCCAGAAGCAATGCTTTGCAGTTAAGTGGTTGGTAGTTTGGCTTGCAGATTATAGAAGATCATGGCAGTTTAAGAGCTGATGCTGATTTGGGCAACATTTGCCATTTGGAAGCAGGAGTTTAGGAGCAAGATGGTGGTTTTCCATTCTGATAATGAGATTGTTGTGCAGGATTTGACAAAGGAAGTCAGCCAGGTCAAAACTGATTAATTTATTTTTACATAAGTTAGTTTTACTCATTTTAAGGATCAAAATCTCATTTTCAGTGAAACGGTGCTGGGAGGGATAAATGCAGTGGCTGATAGATTGTCTCATTTTCAGTTCAGCAAGTTTCATCAGATGTCACCTGAGGCAGAGTTAATATCAGTGACAGTTCCACAGGAATCCTTGAACATTGACAGGATATAGCGAGCTGGTTAGTGACTTGGTATTGGTCCAGGGCTACGAGAAGATCTTATTGTTCTGCAGTGTCTTTATGTCTTTCAGGCAGCAGCTTCCCATTGCTCATGGGGTTAATGTATAGGTATTTAGTTTATAGATGTTAGCTAGGTGAAGCAGTGCATACATTCAGGGTGCATATGATGGCCTTCAGTGCATTGGCCGAGTCGATGGGCTTATCTGATGTTAAAAAAAACATTGAGGTATATTGCAGATTCTGAAAAGTTAGGAATGAGTGAAGTAGGCTGATTATGACAAATGGCTACTGTTAGGTAGGTGTCTTTTATGTATTTTACTGACAGGTTAACAAATGGTGGCTAATAGTTGTAGTGAGTGTCTTTTTTGGTTGGTTTTGGATCTGTTTATGTATGTCGGGTATTTTTATGTCAGTGAATTGTTGGGTAATCTGTACTAGAAGGAGGTTTACATTACTGATATGGTGGATATGGTTGGGTTGTATAAATGAAATTGAGATTAGCAAGACAAGAGTCAACAGGTGGTGTTGCATGTCCATTTGGAGAGGTTGTTGTCTCTGTTTGCATGGATTAAGTGTTAGAGGCATATGGTTTGCTACAGGAAGGTCAGTTAGTATTTGAGAAGGTGAATAGAAGAGCAGTATCAGTTGGTTAGTTTGACATGATTGTGAAAGAACATTGTTGAGTCAAGAGATTAATGGAAATTGTGTAAGTCTCATTCTTTTACAATAGGATGACAAATTAATTTGGCTTTAGAGGGTACTTCAGCTGAGGTAATAAAGAAAGTGTGGAGGTGGGTTTCAGGTGCATTTTTATCTTATATTAGATAATGTTATTTGTTGAGTTTGTGTGGTTGTTATTTCATTGTTTTTCAGAATGCAGCAAGACTGTTATCCTTAGTCATTCTTTTGTTTACTGGGTGGAGAAGTGTGAAGAGATCTGAATGCATAGCAGGCATTGATCCATTGAAATGGGAAGTGATTTGATGTGGTTTTAGAGGAATGCATTTGGTAAGATAAATTCGTTACATTTACAGTTGGGTAATACTAAGTTAGTCCTTATTCATTTAGGTGATAATGATTTGGCTTTAACGCTGAAGAGAAGGTTACTGGGTCAGATTGTGCGTAATTTGATACTTTTGAGGCAGAGGTTCCCAAAAAATGTTGTTTGTTTGGTCTGAAGTAGTAGTTAGGTTAATCTGGAGGCAAGATATGTGGGTATATATTATCTTACCGAAAGCTGTTTTCAGCGAATACGGCAACATCGAACAATAAACTGCGAAATCCCACTAATATGAACATGCAGGTCACAATTTTTTTTTCTAGGGAAACGAATCAGTGTACTAACCAAACACAAAAAATCACATAAATCATACACCAGCTCTGAGATTGCACTACAATGGGGTAAAGGGTAATTTCACAGGGACGGCCAAGTGATTTTTTTCCCTAGGAAAAAAATCAGTGACCTGGCCATTCACGTTAGTGGAAATTTGTGGTTTATTGTTCAATGTTGCTGTATTCGCTAGAAACAGCTTTCAGCAAGATAAAATAGACTCGAGATATGTATATTAAGGCTTTAGAAGTAGCTCAACATTTTGTCAAACATAGAATAGAGAGCACAGTCAGTTCTTTGGATATTAAGGTATTGTCTCTTTGGGAGTTAGTTGACAATGATGCGTTATGGTATAGAAAGGATAGGGTACATTTGAGTGACATTGGCCCTGACTTATTCAAATTATATATTGCTTTGGCAATTAAGGACATGCTATGGGATAGTCTGAGTGCAGGTCTATGGAGCAGTATGTAGGAGCAGGCTGATGGGCTGAGGTAGAGGGTCTGGTTTTAGTAGTTGTAATACTGTTTTTCTTGCAACAATTAGGTACTAGGCTATCAGCCCTAGGGCCTATACAAGCCTAGCCAAACAATTCCCCGGATATTTCTTCCCACAATATTTACTTCCCTGGACCCCTGTCTAGCAGGGTGACTGATGTGATCCCTGGGGTGAATTTCCTATCTTCCATCCAATTGTCAAAGTTCCTTTTGAACAAGGCCAAGGAGGCACTCTGCTTGACATGTATGGGCAGTCTATTCCAGAGTATGGGGAGTCTCTGGGTCAGGAACCAATCCCTCCAGTATGTTTTGTTCATTGTGATGACAAGGTTTAGATCCCTGGAGCTTGTGGCTCTGAGGGATAGGGATTTCTTTAAGTGGAGCATGTCCAATAGCTCAGGGTTTGACATTGCCTTGTATGTTAAGCAGAGATCACCTCTGAGTAGATGATATGCTACAGAGTATAGATAGAGTTTTTTTAGACGGTCAGCATAAAGCATCTTCTTTAGGCCTGTGATTCTTTTAGTGAGGTATTTCTGCAGCCTTTCCAGCTGTTGCAGATGTCTTGTGAGGTACATACCAAACAGGGCGTTGTACTCTATAATGGGTCTAATGAGGGATGAGTACAGTGGGACAATGACCTCCTTTTTTCTGGATGAAAAGCCCTTAGTGATGAGGTGTGCCACATAGAAGGATTTCCTGACTGTTGTGGCAATGTGGTTATCAAAGGTGAGACCACTGTCCACCTGTGTCCCAAAGTCTCTCATCCCACTTTCAGTGTTTAGTGTACTGCCACCTATGTGGTAATTTATGGGTACATGGTTTTTCCCAAAGGGGATAACTATACATTTCTTGGCAATAAGCTTGAGCCCATGCCTCTGGCACCAGGCATCTGTTTCTGTAAGGCTCTTTTGTAGAATATCCACATCATTTGGGGATTCAATAATGGCTCCCAGTTTGCAGTCATCTGTGAACTTTGTTAGCCAGAGTCCCTTAGTGTTGGCCTGCACTTCACAGAAGTAGATGCCAAACAATAGCGGTCCCAGGAATGAACCCTGAGGTAATCCACTTGTTACTTGTCTGGAGCTGGATTTGGAGTCGGCTACTTTTACAGTCTGGGTTCTGTCACTAAGCCAGTTGGCAACCCATTGAGTGACGTAGGGATTTATGCCCAGCTTAGTAAGTTTATCTATGATTCCAGAGTAGGGGATGGTGTCAAAGGCCTTGGCAAGGTCCACATAGGCTGTGTGGACTGCCTTAGCCTCATCCACACCTCTGGAGACTGATTCCAAGAAGTCAATAAGGTTCAGGAGACAAGATCGGCCCTTCACGAACCCAAACTGGGAGGAGTCCAGTGTTTGAAGGCTGCCAATGTCATTGTTTATAAATTCCATGACAATGCATTCCATGCCCTTGCAAATCAGGCTCGTCAGACTGCTGGAACAGTAGTTCCTGGGATCTAAGGTGGATCCTCCTTGTGGAGTGGGATAACTGTAGCTGTGCACCACTCAGTGTGCACGAAGCCTGAGGAGAGGCTATGATTAAACATGAGACTTAGGTGAGATGCCAGTTCATTTTGTAGCTCATTAAGCACACAGCCCAGGATGTCATCTGGTCCCATGGATGCTGTATTCTTAGCTTTGGAGAGTGCAGTTTCTACCTGTGTGGCAGTGATTACTGGAATTTGGCAATCTTTTGGTACTGAGATGGGGCTCTTTAGGGGGTGAGAGGGGAATGAAGTTGGCACTAAATTGATCTGCCAGGATATTGGCAATATCCTTGGGATCAGTGTATTTAATGCCATTCTGTTGTAGCTCAGAGCAGATCTGAGCATTGACATTTAGATTATTGACATAACTATAGAATGCCTTGTGGTTGTCTTTGGAATCTTTGGCAATTTTATTTTCATAACTAGCTTTGGAGGATTTTATGAGGGATCTCAGCTTCTTACTGTGGCTGGTAAGGGAGTTTTTTGCATCCTGGGATTTTCATCTTTTCTGTGACATTTTCTTCCTTATGTTGTATGGTTTGTTTATGGCAGGGGACCACCAGATTGGCTTCCTTTTTTTGGAGGAGAGTGTCTTGGTTCTATTTGGGATGGCACGATTCATACCCAAGTGGATGTGCTCATACAGTGCCTTAGTATAGGATTCAGCAGTCAAACTTTCAACTCCTGTCTGCATGTGTGCCATGAAGTTTGTCACTTCTGAATTAAGTAGCATGAAGTTGGCTTTGGAGAAGTTTTTTTACAGAGGTTTCCTTACTGGGGGTGGGGGTGGCATGTGGATGTCAAGGGTGATTTGCTTATGGTCAGACCTGACCAATGAGAGGGTGACCACTGGTGTGGAGCATCTATCTCCCATGTTGGTAATGACCAGGTCTAGGATATTGGAGCCCCTGGTGAGACAATGGATTAGTTGATCCAGAGCATTGGAATTTATGAATTCCAATAACTGTTGGTAAAAGGTGTTGGTACCCGAGTAGTTTTCCCAGTTAATGGCAGGATATTTGAAATCACACAGTATTAGGGTGTTTGCTTGTAACTTAATATTTTCCACTATGTTTAGAAAGGTGTAGTGAGAATCTTGGGGCATGGTGGGAGATCTGTAGCAAGCTACAATTTGGATTGCAATCTTACCTAGTGTTAGTTGCACCTGGAGAATTTCAGATGCATTGTGTTGGGCAACTAGCCTGGAGGTGTGAACATCTTTGGTGAATATAGACACTCCTCCACCTTTAGTGTTTCGGTCTCGGTTTGGTGGTTGAAAAGTGTGGTAAGAGTTGTAGCCTGGTATTGCAGGGGTCCTCTCTGAAGTCTTGAACCAGGTCTCAGTTACTGCACAGGTGTCGATGTTCTCCATTTTTAGGAGTGCCTCGAGAGAGTGCATTTTGAGGTTTAGACTTCTAGCATTGAGTAGCATTACCTTCAGATTTTGCATGCTTGTATCTGTTACAGTGTGGTTTTGTCCTTTGAACCTTGCCTAAAAAAGGCACTATAGGGGTGGCAAGAGCTTTAGCCAGTAACCTGAATCCCAGGGGTGACAGGTACAGACCATCTCTGGCAAAGCATCGTGGTTTGTCGATTATGTTGTTCCAGCCAGACAGATACTGGATCTCCTTTGAATGACACCAGAAGCTTAGCCAATTGTTGAAGTCATTCATTTTGTCTGTATACTGTGGTATCATTCCAGGCGAAGGCAGGATGCTACTCAGGGCTAGGGTCATACTTGCCTGCATGATCTGAGAGCTGTTCCATGCCTCTTTTCATGTCATGTAGTCCAGGGAGGTACGTCTCAAGTCATTCACTCCAACATGGATAATGTTAAGAGTGAAAGCTAGCTAGTTTTAGGGTGAAGGGCTGGGGCAGTATATATAAGGGATATGATGTAATTAGAGGTAGGAAGTTTGAGTGTTGGCTGGGAAGTGGGTCCTATATAGGTCATTGACTGGATGTTATCTGATCTATTTGGTGTTGGAACACATCCATAACTCCCTCCTGTTTTTGTTAGTTATGACAGGAGGATGATACATTTTAAAGGATGGGTGAAGCTGAGTTAGTTGTAAACTTTTGGGAGTGGTGGTAGATGGGCCTGGCTTTAGTAAGGATCCCTCTAATCACCCTTTCTTTTACAGTTGTTACATTTAATGCTTTACATGTTGTTAATTGTATGGTGATGCAATCGCATTTATGTCCTGAATGTTGCTGTTTTAAGTTTCCAATAAAATGGCTGCACTGACTATGATGTTTTGTTTTATTATCTTGGCCAGGAGTATATGTGCAAGAAATTTTCTAAATAAAAGATACAACAAAGAAAATAAATTAAAGCCTTGTAAATGTGTGTTAGTAAACTATAATTTACTGTACTTACTCTCTTTAGCTGCATTAATGAAGAAATTAAGGAGAAAGACCGCTGGAAATTCTAGGTCCGGAGTATCAGAAAATCTGGCATGGAAAAATCGAATACTTTATTGAAATCTTGTGTGCGACTTCTCAATATAGCACAATAACACAATTTTAAGAGTGGCAACTTTGATTAATGAAAATGACATAAAATGGAACGCAGATATTATGTTTAAAGATCAAGTGCAATTAAAACACCTACTTTTTCTCTCACAAAGTTTTCTCTTCAGTTTGCTTCTCTGGTGTTCTGATTACCATAGAAATACTGGATAGTGAAAAACAAGCAGTTTAAGACACACACAAAAACAAATATGCTGCATTGTCCTTCTCAAACTCCACAGATTATAGTATCTTGCTGCAGGTCACATGATACACAACAATGCCACACTTGATTGAGATTCCTTTCTATGTTCAACTATAAGAAGTTTCTTTCCTCGTTGTTCTTCTGCCATGGAAAGTATGCAAATGTCACAGAATAATCCTTTCTTAATTTGCTTTTAATGAGGTATACCACAGGAAAAAAGGGCAGAAGCTATGATCTATAATACAAGCCGGTTAGTAGTTCTTAGTTTTGCATTTACACTTGCATTATAGTATAGTGTTCCACTGACCCTGAATATGCAGCAGGTCTATGATTTTTGCTCTAAGATTTGCCCATCCCCTTGTAAAAATGAATTTTATGTTAAACTGCTATAAATTACAATCAGTTAATAATGCAAGACATTACATTTTCGTATATCTTATTATTCTGAAGTTGCTACACAAACATACAAGAAGCAGTGACTATACAAGAAGCAGTGAGCATACATTCTGCTTCTGTGTGCTTTTCTCCACTCGAGGACATCAGCAAGCCATGCACGATACTTGCTCCTGGGTAGGTACCTGAAAATTGCCTGTAATCATCAGCACTGATGTTTCAGTACTTTAAAATGATTTTTCTTGGACTTCAACAAAATCCAGCATAATCTCAGCATGGTACATCTGAAAAAGACATGAGAGCTTAATGACCAGAAAGGAAATGTTTGCAGCTATGTTTGTCTGGCCATTTGCACCTGATCTTTAGAATTAGTGAGACAAGACAAGAAGAGTTTATGAAATGTTAGCTTTGCTTAATTTTTGTTTGGTTAATTTTATGTGTTCTGTATGTTTTGTGTTTTTTTTAGTTGTCACAACGATTGGTTAAAACAATAAATCCATCACTACTACTATTATTACTGCTACAAGAAGAGGTTACGTTACAGAAAAGACAAACAGCAATGCGCGGATTTCATATACTTACTTAACATGGCCAGGCCACACTACAGGACAAATAATGAAAACACAGGATGGATATTCTCCTTTTTTTAAACACTTTGCAATTCTTTACATTGTTTTCCACCAGAGTAAAGTTTGTGTTTAATTGGCAAATGTGAGTTAACTGTTTCATTGCAACTAGTAATCATAATAATAATAATAATAACAATAAAAATAATAATACCTATCCATCAACCAAGTAGGCCCACTGGACACACAGTCCATTTTCAGGGGTGATCCAGGATCAATGTCTGGTTAAGTGTCTTGCTCAAGGTCACACTATAAGCAAATGGGGGCTAAGGGAATCAAAGTCTTTAAAAAAAGAAACTAAAGCTTGCCACACTAACCTGTTCACCAATAGCAGACTAGTATACAAGGCAAGGTAAATGGCTTGATTTCCAACCATTTCGATAGTTAGTGTTCTCAACATTTTCTCTTATGCTTTATACAGTGAAGGTTCTTAAAATTATCATAGTGGTATGACAGACATTCAAAATTCTACATAATTTTACAAAAATTCATCATCACAATGAAAATGCACATGTATCTACAATATTGGTTTTATTCATGTTAACTAACATTTTGCTTGGTTAGGGATCATCTCCCCACTTTTCCCCTTGTTATCCCTCTCTCATTATTTTCCATTCTTTGTTGAATTCTAAGCAAATATGAACAATGAAACAAAATAATTGTAATGTCTAAATGTATAACTATATATGTATATATTAGATGTTACAAAGACTGGAAAGATCTTGGAATGCATTTCCTTAGTGTCAGCATCTTATGTCATTTTTTTTTGATTGAAAAGAAAGCGACTGCATTCATCTGCAAGTAAGCATCAGTCCTGATCATAGTGTCAGAAACATGTTTTAGCAATGTCTCATGTTAAATGTAAAAGAAACATCTATAAGTAATTTTACAGTTCTTATATTCCAGTACGTCTCTCTTGCAATTATACTCTAATTACAAGTATGTTGTGAGGGTGTACTTCTACACTTTACCTTATGTCTTAGACAAAAAGTTGAAATTTTTGAGGCTACCTTGAGATGTACACCTCTGTATATATGTCACTGTGACCTTTTGTATTCATCATCTGCCCTAACATGGTTCTGCATGGTCCTAATGAGGCATATGTTAATTAACCATATACTGTCTCCCTGGAATTGCCTACAGGAAGGTGCCTACACACCAAGCTATTCAATAAATTGCTCAGCCATGCAGATCACTATGGCTGGCCACACTATACTATGTCATTGAAGATGGCCCATTCGTCATCTTCAGTTACTACCACAACCATGACATGGGAATCAGGGCAGGTGGAAGCCACTAGCCGCTAGAGATAACTCATCCGTAAAATGCATCCATAACACCAGCATCACTACGAGGATTAGAGGGTGGGGAATAAACTGGCCACTAGGGATACATTGCAATTAAGTGTTTTCATGGCACTCGTATCAGTATGGTGATGGAGACTAGAGGAAAGACTAGCCACCAGAGATACAAATACCACAGATACCTTAAATACAAATTTAAGTGCTTTCATGGCACCGACATCAATATGGGGATGGGGGTAGGGGTGGAGGAAGTATAATATTTGTTATGAGTTATTGCACTACCAATTTGATTCAGGTGGCATGTTTGAAGGATACAAAATGCTGTTTGATATTTATGAATGGTTTAGATGCAATATGAAGAAAGAGATACACTGATCTTTCTTGGAATGATAAACAAGCTCTTTCAAATTAGATGACTTACAAAAATGATCATCTCTTGCTTTGAGAGACACATAATGGTTAAACAAAACGGTTATCTATTAATGACATAAGATCTTTAATAGATGTGTTGCTTTTTAGATCAGTTTCTTTTGCTGTTATTAGTTCCTTTTGCTAAGCCTCATGACGTTACATATTCTGATATTAATGCAGAATTCATTACTTCTGCAGTAAGTGTAAGTGTATATACTATGATTGATACTCTTTTATATCTCCCACTTCAACAGTTCAAGAATGTAACATTATATTTACTTAACTTGCTACTGTCTAACCTTTATTAACTTGTTACAGTGTAAAGCCTGCATAGCTTACAAAAAACTGCTTTCTTACTTTACTGTTTTTAACATATGCAGCCATCAGTAATGTCACCACTGCCTCATATTTTAAACACCCCAGACTGCAGACTATACAAACCTGATTTACAATATAACATACTAGTTATATCATGAAATGTTTATACAAATATTAGTTAGAAAAAAATGTTTTACTCACAGTTACTTTTTCAGTCCATTCGGAGTTGGTGTGATTATTTTACAGCCTATCTTGAAGAACTTTGACTTCTTTTACTGAAGTAGTTATATTGTCTAGTGTGTAGATATCAGTATATTTGTTTATCCCTAGCCCAGTCTTCACTTTCATAACTGAGGACAATAGTCTCCAGTATACATCTTTTTTTGATATTATTTGCTATTTTTGTTGGAAGGGTTAAAGAACCTCTGACCCTATTTTTTTCCAGTTGCTTAAGCAGAGTTTTACCCAGGAAATTAAAGAAAATTAAATTTACTTTTTCTAGTCTAATTTTTTTCTGTTATGTTAGTACTGCAAAATAGCTTGTGAAGAACAATACAAAGAATATGGACTGTCAGCCCTTCTTCAGATTCACAAGGAATAGTGTCATGTTGTTCCTTAACTAACAGAGGTAGGGCACCGGGGACATTTTGGATAATCTCCTTAATATGTCTCTCCATAGTTTAACATAGGACATTGGTTAGGCTGAATGGAATAAAACTGCTGGGGTCTGATGAGACCACTCATTTATAAACTGGCACCACTACGGTCTGCCATTGCAGACCATGGACATAGTCACATTCTTACATGTTTTTTTAATAACATTAAAGATGGATTCATTTGGTTATCTTTGATTCTGTATAAGAAACCAGCAGGAGTGTTGTCTAGTCCCACACAATGCAAGTTTTAAATTCTATATGAGGCAGCGGTTAATAATTTGTAGTTATACATGAAATGTCAAACCCACCCCTATTTTATTCTAACATTTGCCTTTGACCACTGACACATAGCTGATGACTAATTATTTTATTTTATTAGAATTTGTTAACCTTGGTAGTACACTGAAGCCAGTGGACCACTTTCAGGTTCAGAACTGGTCAAAGACATATAATGCAACAGACATTATCATTAATTAAATTCCGAACAAGATATTGTAGAACATGGATAATATGAATTAGTGAAGGTAAAGGAATAGCTAGTACATCTAGTAATGGTGCAGAGTACTTCTTCCATTAGCAAAATGCAGATACCGACTGATCAGAAGGCAGCTGTATGTCATATGCTGTAAAAAGATTGTTTTATAGGATCTCTAGGCCCTCAGTGTACAATTAACTGTAACCTAAAACTGGCAATCTCATGTAAGATCATGTAATATAATAATGAAAATAAAGGGGAATGAAGTTAAGTAAAAATGGACAAAGAGAAGAGCTGTTAAAATAATGATAATGCATAATGTGTCTGCCTTTCCTTAAGACACATATTTTGAACATTTGTCTCATAATAATTCACTTGGTTTTTAGGGTAACAATAATGTGTCCATGTTTGTATGTAAGTGAAAATAATGCTCAGATGGAGCATACTCTTTTAACATTGCTCTGAATCGAGTATGAAATTAATAAATAATATTCAGTGGATAGAAGATGTCTGCAATTTTAACTTCAGATCAAAGACAAGTGTTTTACTAATGTGAAATTAGCCCTAGTCATGCATTGTTTAATGGTCACAGTATGTTTGCCAAAAATAAGTTGTACTCTTTTCAAAATTTAAGTGCCCTCATTTGAGTGACTATCTGTTTTACCCAGTATGTCTGCCATCAATTTTGCCACATGTGCGCAATATACAGCTAAGTCATGTATTTGCCATCTAGGTCAGCTTATTATGTTCAAAGCTTAGAAAGTCCATTTCTTGTTTGCTAACAGCAGTGCAGGTGTTCAGAAGTAATTGCTCTCATGCATTTCTCAGCTAGAATTTTTTTATACCCCCCAGAACCTAAGCTTCATTATAATGAACTTTTGTATTAGTTTCTTTTTACTGTTTCTTCAGATTAAAATACATTCTCTCTCAAGCAGTCAGTCATACTTAACCAGTACAAATGAAAAACTACTGCAGGAAACAAGTTAGGGAGTTCAAACAACCAACAAAAGCAAACCCAAAGCGGTATGCAAAAGTGTTTTAACGTATCCAAAGTTTATTAAAACCAAGCAACGTTTTCGTCACCCTACTCGAGCAACTTCATCAGAATAAAATACAGAACACAAATGTATTCACATTTAAAATCTCGTACAATGGGCGCCAAAAAGTACTAACCAATCAGTACTAAATCTCATGAATAATACATCAAGTAAGACACCACTAATAAAAACATTAAAAGGTCTTTGTGAACCTTCCCTAAAAAATTCTATAAAGGAACATAAAGCACAGGCAGCACGTAATAAAAATTATACAACTGTGGTACAACAAGTACTCCAGGTGTAAACACAAATTCCATTCATTGTAACTGTATATATGATGCAAAATAGATAAACAAAAGTAAACAAATCTAGATGAGCCATAATACTAAATGACAATTATCTAAATGTATTAATAAAGTAAAATAAAAGTACATAAAATAAAAAAACACTGTTTGTTTATCTCAAGCAGCTTTTTAGTTTGAGAACACATGCAGTGTTGCAATTGTCATTTAGACCTGGGAACGAAAAGGCATATAGAAATAATTGCCATTCCAATTCGCGGCATTCTAACATGAGGGAAGTAGGACCCCCTCTCATGTTTTCAGCGACATGATCAATAGCTACAAATTGAAAAGAATGATCTGGTTTTAAACTGATATGTTTAGCTAAAGCATTTTCAACTTTGTTCTTAATGATTGCATAAGAGTGCTCATAGACTCTGTCACGGAACTTTCTGTCTGTTTTTCCCATGTAAAATGTGGGACAGTTTTTACAAACAGCTAAGTATATAACACTCTTAGAATTGCAATCAAACTTGTGTAAAATCTGATATTTTTTACTAGCTATTGTAAATGTGCTATCGCTTTTGATGTATTTACACATCTTACAGGCTCCACAAGGAAAGCAGCCTAATGTTCTACTGTTTAGTCTCATTCTATTTGCTTCCAAAAGACATTTCAAATTGGCTTCTCTTCTGTAAATAATCACAGGGTAAAGGCCAATTATTTCCATTAGTGTATTAACTTTATACAGAAGGTACCAGTTTTTAAATAAAATAGATTTGACCGAAGCACTGTCATTGTTGAATGCAGTAATAAAACTAGTTTTAAATGTAATACTAGTAGTAGCATGAACGACTACAGGTTGGTCACGACTAAAACCAGGAGCACTGTTTTGTGTGTTCCCTATAGCTAAATCATTAGCAACATTGGTCACAACCATGTCCAGGTTCTTTTTAACCAACATGTTGTTCAAAATAGGTGAAAAAATACCTGACCTACGTTTATCTTTAACTTCCACAATTAAATCGTAAACCAAGTCTTTAGGGTACCCTCTGTTGACAAACATCCTTTCCAACAGTTCACATTCCTCTAAAAAGTCATCTTCAAGAGAACACATTCTTACGGCCCTGACCAACTGGCCTTTAACTATTGAGCGCTTCTGTTTAAAAGGATGTGCGCTTGAGAAGTGTAAAAACGAATTACAGTATGTCGATTTCCTATGAATAGTAGAACGTAAACTATATTTACAAGGAATCTTGGTCAGTTTGACATCCAGATAGTCAATACAAGTCGTATCAAACTTGTATGTAAATTTAAAAAATGTAGTAGTAGAATTTAAATATTGAATAAGTTTATCAGCCACTAGTCTATCACCTTTAAGGATGATAAAAATATCATCCAGAAACCTCGTATAGTATATTAAAGAGTCCCTAATGTCGGGTTTGTCGAATATGTACAGTTTTTCCCAATATGCCATAAAGAAATTCGCCAAGCTCCCTCCACATGGTGAGCCCATGGCTACACCATGTTTTTGTAGGAAGTATTGAACCATTAAATGTATAAATGTTGTTAGTTAAGATAATGTCAATGAGTTCGGGCACAAGATCAATGTTCCTGGCGAAGCCTTTGTTTCCTTCATCATTAAAGCTACGCATTCAACTGCCTCCAAATGGGGACTAGAAGTGTAAAGATCTACCACATCGATAGCCAAAAAATTATACTCATGGTCAATGAATAAGTCATTAAGGTTGTTCAAAAATGACCATGGGTCTTTACAAATCTGTGGGATCAGTTTCAAGTATTTTTGAAGGATAGAGTCGATGAGTTTTGCACAAGGGTATGTTAAGGAAGCACGACCATCAATAAGAGGTCTCATCGGTGGATTTAATAAGTCCTTGTGGATTTTGGGAATACCGAACATCAATGGCAATTTAGGAAAAGGTATATTAATATAATTAAAAGTGTCAAGGTCAATCCTGGCTTCTATAAATAAGTCCCTAAAGTAGTTTTTAACCCTAGATAAGGCTATGTTGTATTCATTCAATAAAACTTTCATATAAGCTGGACTGTCCAACACTAATTCCATTCTACTATTGTAGTCAGCAATGTCAAAAATGACCAGTCCACCCCCCTTGTCCGGTTTTATACATCGCACCAAAGAAGATCTCAATAAGTACAATGCTTCCTTTTGGTCTACACTCATGTTGTGTTCACAAAAATGTTTAACTTGCTTACGGTTGAATGGAATGTGTCTAAGATCCAATTCACAAATATTTTCAAATAAACGCAGCAGGGGTTGTAAAGGTGGATTGATGATACTCAAAGGTTTAGGGTGAGAATGAGTTTCAACATTATTACCCAACAGAAAAGATAGGTTTAATTTCCAAACAAAGCATTTTAAATCAATTATAGTTTTAGCTATGTTCATATTTTTACTAGGCACGAAGGTGTTACCCTTCGCTAGTAAGTCCAATAACACTGGGTTGATGGTGATTGATGAAAAATTATAAATGTTGAAATCTCCAGCAGTATTTTTTAATATGACCAATTTTGGGAAAGAATCAATTAAAGATGGAGACATTATCTCTTCTTCCTGTTGTTCCAACGTTTGTTCTTCTGGTACTGAGAACAACGTAGGTTTGGAGGGTTCCTTAAGTTCGTACCTTGATGAAAAACCTGATCAGATTGAGGATTGTTCAAAGGTTGAACAGGTACATGACCATTAACAATCATATTATGGTTGTTATTGTTCATGTTGTTAGACCGTAGTCTTTCACTACGTCTTAAAGGTTCATCAGGCTGGATGTTAGTAGCCTCCATATTTTGTTGAACACCAGTCGATTGGTTAGAATTCGTAGATGAAGACAAATTGTTAACAAAAGGGACTGCCTTATTGTTCCAAACTTGTGGTAATTGAGGCTTTGGGTAGGCAGACCTGTTAGAATATGCTAACCTATTCCTGTTCATTTTCTTGATCTTATTAATTTTTAGTTTCTCCAAAAGTTGGTCAATACTTGAGAATACCCTCATGTAATCATAATTATATCTAGGAAAATCAACATTCAGTTTAATGTCCTTGTCCAAGTCATTAACTTCAGAAGAAATATTGTCTATCTGTGCAGAATAATGCTTCACCATAAGTTCCATTAATGAAAAACCAAAAGAGTCAAATAAGTTCAATAACTCTTTATGAAACAGTGAGCTCGGCACTAAACCGGTAGGAAACTTGTGAAACCGTAAACCTTTAGGAACCAGTTTCTCCATTAAGCATTGTTTAAAGTAAATCACCTCAAGTTGGAGCTTTTTTAGTTTGAGAAGGTTAAAGCCCAACAATTTTAATTTATCTGAAATAATTGGTGTACTCACTAAGGCAGGTGCAGCATCAGCAGCCGGTCGTTCCTCGTCAACGGTAAAACCAAAAGCTAGTTTACCGGTGTTGTTCACCCATTCAGAAAATGTAGGAGCACCAATAAGCCCTGTGCCATCCAAGTGGTTTTCGGCTCCTGTTATTGTTTTAGTAACCATAAACGAGTAGAAACAATAAAAATCCACGGTAGTCCGAGTTACAATAAAGGCTGTCTTCCTGAAAAATTAAATGTTTGCACCAACACCAATACCACGTCCAGAAACT
Organism: Protopterus annectens; assembly: GCF_019279795.1. NCBI lineage: Eukaryota > Metazoa > Chordata > Ceratodontiformes > Protopteridae > Protopterus > Protopterus annectens. The sequence continues at coordinate 1,059,171,951 of NC_056731.1, read as the reverse complement.
CAAAGGTAATCCAAAGGTATCACAAAATGCCTTTATTGACAAATGGATTTAGAGCTTTCATCTCCAGAAACTGGGGACCTCATCAGAATCAAATATCACCAAACACTGAATACCTTTTATACATTGGTTTAACCAATCAACGAAACAATAAAATAATTGAGTAATTAAGTAATTAGATGATTGAACGATGTACTGAAATGAAGTGAACTGGCTATCCTTCATAATGTGAACAGAAATATTCAACTCAACTCGTTGTTAAAAAACTATAAAACATTTAAAAACATGTGTCATTTAACATTCACACCCTATATGAATTTATATGTGTATGTATGTATCCATCAAAAAAAATAATAATAAATATATATATATATATATATATATATATGTGTGTATATATATATATATATATATATATATATATATGTGTGTATATATATATATATATATATAATATATGTTTTTTGAAAAAATTGATTACTGAATCAATATATAGTCATTTAGGCATACAGGGAAATGATATGGCAGCTCAGGCTAGATGCCTGTAGCGGCAAGGGCCTGAATGACCATATATCCAGTGTGCCAGCCCTCAAACTATTATCTAATGACCCTAAAAAACATATACAATAATAATAAATAACATACCACATCTGGGAATCTATATATTATACATTTAATTAATTATTCATTTACAATAGCTTAGTTGTACAATTAATTGTCATTAACTTATAGTTATTTATTTATTTATATTTATATATTTACATATTATACTGTTTAATATACATATATATATTTTTATAAAGAGTAATGTATTGGTAATTTAGATATGCAGTTTTTATATTTGATATATGTAATTAAGTTTTTAAATGACTATATATTGATTCAGTAATCAATTTTTTCAAAACATATATTATATATACATATATATTTTTTTTTTTGATGGATACATACATACACATATAAATTCATATAGGGTGTGAATGTTAAATGACACATGTTTTTAAATGTTTTATAATTTTTAACAACGAGTTGAGTTGAATATTTCTGTTCAATTTATGAAGGATAGCCAGTTCACTTCATTTCAGTACATCGTTTAATCATCTAATTACTTAATTACTTAATTATTTTATTGTTTCGTTGATTGGTTAAACCAATGTATAAAAGGTATTCAGTGTGTGGTGATATTTGATTCTGATGAGGTCTCCAGTTTCTGGAGATGAAAGCGCTAAATCCATTTGTCAAGAAAGACGTTTTGTGATACCTTTGGATTACCTTTTGAGTTTCTGGATGTGGTGTTGGTGCAAACGTTTCATTTTTCAGGAAGACAGCCTTTATTGTAACTTGGACTGCCGTGGATTTTTCCTGTTATTGTTTTGTCAATGTCCAAACAAGTGCCTTGTCCCAAAGGCAGGGACGTGTTATTGGAGCCAGATGTTTCTTCATCCCTGCCCGCCACTATAGGCTGCATTGAGTTAGAGTCATTCAACCGAAGTAAATTAGAATCTGAAACATTGTAACGTAAACCAGCGTTACTGGACTGTGCTACTACACTGTTCCTTTTTTTTTATTAAGTCAAGATGGTTAGCAAGAGATTTATTAATACATTTTAGATAATTGTCATTTAGTATCATGGCTCATCTAGATTTGTTTACTTTTGTTTATCTATTATACATCATGCATACAGATACAATGAATGGAATTTGTGTTCACACCTGGAGTACTTGTTGTACCACAGTTGTATAATTTTTATTGCATGCTGCCTGTGCTTTATGTTCCTTTATAGAATTTTTTAGGAAAGGTTCACAAAGACCTTTTAATGTTTTTATTAGTGGTGTCTTACTTGATGTATTATTCATGAGATTTAGTACTGATAGTTAGTACTTTTTGTCGCCCAGTGTATGAGATTTTAAATGTGAATACATTTGTGTTCTGTATTTTATTCTGATGAAGTTGCTCGAGTAGGGTGACGAAAACATTGCTTGGTTATAATAAACTTTGGATATGTTAAAACACTTTTGCATACCGCTTTGGGTTTGCTTTTGTTGGCTGTTTGAACTCTCTAACTTGTTTCCTGCAGTAGTTTTTCATTTGTACTGGTTTGGTTTGTTTCGTAATGGCTACGGGAGTATCAGACAGCCCAGTGAGCCCAAATTTATTTGGTTCTTCTTTTCCTGACTTGACTAACTTGTTGAGTTCATTAACTCAACAAATGGACTCTCTTGCTAACCGTCTTGACTTAATAGAAAAAAGGAACAGTGAAGTAGCACAGTCCAGTAACGCTGGTTTACGTTACAATGTTTCAGATTCTAATCTACTTCAGTTGAATGACTCTAACTCACTACAGCCTATAGTGGCGGGCAGGGATGAAGCAACATCAGGCTCCAATAACACGTCCCTGCCTTTGGGACAAGGCACTTGTTTGGACATTGACAAAACAACAGGAGCCGAAAACCACTTGGATGGCACAGGGCTTATTGGCGCTCCTACATTTTCTGAATGGGTGAACAACACCGGTAAACTAGCTTTTGGTTTTACCGTTGACGAGAAACGACCGGCTGCTGATGCCGCACCTGCCTTAGTGAGTACACCAATTATTTCAGATAAATTAAAATTGTTGGACTTTAACCTTCTCAAACTAAAAAAGCTCCAACTTGAGGTGATTTACTTTAAGCAATGCTTAATGGAGAAACTGGTTCCTAAAGGTTTACGGTTTCACCAGTTTCCTACTGGATTAGTGCTGGGCTCACTGTTTCATAAAGAGTTATTGAACTTATTTGACTCTTTCGGTTTTTCATTAATGGAACTTATGGTGAAGCATTATTCTGCACAGATAGACAATATTTCTTCTGAAGTTAATGACTTGGACAAGGACATTAAACTGAATGTTGATTTTCCTAGATATAATTATGATTACGCGAGGGTATTCTCAAGTATTGACTAACTTTTGGAGAAACTAAAAATTAATAAGATTAAGAAACTAAACAGGGATAGGTTAGCATATTCTAACGGGTCTGCCTACCCAAAGCCTCAATTACCACAAGTTTGGAACAATAAGGCACTCCCTTTAGTTAACAATTTGCCTTCATCTACGAATTCTAACCAATCGACTGGTGTTCAACAAAATATGGAGGCTACTAACATCCAGCCTGATGAACCTTTAAGACATAGTGAAAGACTACGGTCTAACAACATGAACAATAACAACCATAATATGATTGCTAATGGTCATGTACCTGTTCAACCTTTGAACAATCCTCAATCTGATCAGGTTTTTCATCAAGGTACAAACGTAAGGAACCCTCCAAACCCACGTCGTTCTCAGTACCAGAAGAACAAACGTTGGAACAACAGGAAGAAGAGATAATGTCTCCATCTTTAATTGATTCTTCCCCAAAATTGGTCATATTAAAAAATACTGCTAGAGATTTCAACATTTATAATTTTTCATCAATCACCATCGACCCAGTGTTATTGGACTTACTAGTGAAGGGTAACACCTTCGTGCCTAGTAAAAATATGAACATAGCTAAAACTATAATTGATTTAAAATGCTTTGTTCGGAAATTAAACCTATCTTTTCTATTGGGTAATAATGTTGAAACTCATTCTCACCTTAAACCTTTGAGTACCTTCAATCCACCTTTACACCCCCTGTTGCGTTTATTTGAAAATATTTGTGAATTGGATCTTAGACACATTCCATTCAACGGTAAGCAAGTTAAACATTCTTGTTTATGCAACATGAGTGTGGACCAAAAGGAAGCACTGTACTTATTGAGATCTTCTTTGGTGCGATGTATGAAACTGGATAAGGGGGGTGGACTGGTCATTTTTGACATTGCTGACTACAATACAGTAGTAGAATGGAGTTAGTGTTGGACAGTCCAGCTTATATGAAAGTTTCATTGAATGAACACAACATAGCCTTATCTAGGGTTAAAAACTACTTTAGGGACTTATTTATAGAAGCCAGGATTGACCTTGACACTTTTAATTATATTAATATACCTTTTCCAAAATTGCCATTGATGTTCGGTATTCCCAAAATCCACAAGGACTTATTAAATCCACCGATGAGACCTCTTATTGATGGTCGTGCTTCCTTAACATACCCTTGTGCAAAACTCATCGACTCTATCCTTCAAAAATACTTGAAACTGATCCCACAGATTTGGAAAAGACTCATGGTCATTTTTGAACAACCTTAATGACTAATTCATTGACCATGACTATATTTTTTGACTATCGATGTGATAGATCTTTACACTTCTATTCCCCATTTGGAGGCAGTTGAATGGGTAGCTTTAATGATGACGGAAACATAGGCTTCGACCAGGGACATTGATCTTGTGTCCGAACTCATTGACATTATCTTAACTAACAACATTTATACATTTAATAGTTCAATACTTCCTACAAAAACATGGTGTAGCCATGGGCTCACCATGTGGAGGGAGCTTGGCAAATTTCTTTATGGCATATTGGGAACAACTGTACATATTCGACAAACCCGACATTAGGGACTCTTTAATATACTATAAGAGGTTTCTGGATGATATTTTTATCATCCTTAAAGGTGATAGACTAGTGACTGATAAACTTATTCAATATTTAAATTCTACTACTACATTTTTTAAATTTACATACAAGTTTGATACGACTTGTATTGACTATCTGGATGTCAAACTGACCAAGATTCCTTGTAAATATAGTTTACGTTCTACTATTCATAGGAAATCGACATACTGTAATTCATTTTTACACTTCTCAAGCGCACATCCTTTTAAACAAAAGCGCTCAATAGTTAAAGGCCAGTTGGTCAGGGCCGTAAGAATGTGTTCTCTTGAAGATGACTTCTTAGAGGAATGTGAACTGTTGGAAAGGATGTTTGTCAACAGAGGGTACCCTAAAGACTTAGTTTACGATTTAATTGTGGAAGTTAAAGATAAACGTAGGTCAGGTATTTTTTCACCTATTTTGAACAACATGTTGGTTAAAAAGAACCTGGACATGGTTGTGACCAATGTTGCTAATGATTTAGCTATAGGGAACACACAAAACAGTGCTCCTGGTTTTAGTCGTGACCAACCTGTAGTCATTCATGCTACTACTAGTATTACATTTAAAACTAGTTTTATTACTGCATTCAACAATGACAGCGCTTCGGTCAAATCTATTTTATTTAAAAACTGGTACCTTCTGTATAAAGTTAATACACTAATGGAAAGAATTGGCCTTTACCCTGTGATTATTTACAGAAGAGAAGCCAATTTGAAATGTCTTTTGGAAGCAAATAGAATGAGACTAAACAGTAGAACATTAGGCTGCTTTCCTTGTGGAGCCTGTAAGATGTGCAAATACATCAAAAGCGATAGCACATTTACAATAGCTAATAAAAAATATCAGATTTTACACAAGTTTGATTGCAATTCTAAGAGTGTTATATACTTAGCTGTTTGTAAAAACTGTCCCACATTTTACATGGGAAAAACAGACAGAAAGTTCCGTGACAGAGTCTATGAGCACTCTTATGCAATCATTAAGAACAAAGTTGAAAATGCTTTAGCTAAACATATCAGTTTAAAACCAGATCATTCTTTTCAATTTGTAGCTATTGATCATGTCGCTGAAAACATGAGAGGGGGTCCTACTTCCCTCATGTTAGAATGCCGCGAATTGGAATGGCAATTATTTCGAAGCGCTTTTTCGCACCCAGGTCTAAATGACAATTGCAACACTGCATGTGTTCTCAAACTAAAAAGCTGCTTGAGATAAACAAACAGTGTTTTTTATTTTATGTACTTTTATTTTACTTTATTAATACATTTAGATAATTGTCATTTAGTATTATGGCTCATCTAGATTTGTTTACTTTTGTTTATCTATTATACATCATATATACAGTTACAATGAATGGAATTTGTGTTCACACCTGGAGTACTTGTTGTACCACAGTTGTATAATTTTTATTGCATGCTGCCTGTGCTTTATGTTCCTTTATAGATTTTTTTAGGAAAGGTTCACAAAGACCTTTTAATGTTTTTTATTAGTGGTGTCTTACTTGATGTATTATTCATGAGATTTAGTACTGATGGTTAGTATTTTTTGGCGCCCATTGTACGAGATTTTAAATGTGAATACATTTGTGTTCTCTATTTTATTCTGATAAAGTTGCTCGAGTAGGGCGACGAAAACGTTGCTTGGTTTTAATAAACTTTGGATTTGTTAAAACACTTTTGCGTACCCCTTTGGGTTTGCTTTTGTTGGCTGTTTGAACTCTCTAACTTGTTTTCAGTCAGTCATACTTGTCAGTTATACTTTTATGACCTGTATCCATCTCAGTTTCTCTGAAAGAGCTGGCAGATTTCTTACCTTATTTCTGTTTCCTTATCACAGCAAGACACTTAATTGTGTGTCATACAGAAGATGCAGTCAGAAATAGCCAGAGAAATCCATAACTGATGAAATGTAAGTCAAAACCAAACAAGCAAGCAATGAAACATTGGTTGTAGGTCTGATAATAGGATTAATATGACTCCAGCTCTTATGATGATTATCATTGGGACAAAATATTGATATAAAACTCATTTTATAAAAAATGCATCTCCATTCCACTGACTGCATTCTTTCTCTGAGGAAAAATAAAATGATTTTAAGGTCACCATTTAGATGGCCAAAGATTAGCAATTCTTGTACCACCCCAGCAGGATTTATCCAATCAGTCAAGAAAAGCTGCTTCAAAGAAAACTTTCCAAAATACTTAAAGCCTCTTATTTCCTCTTAAGGTTTTAATTAATACTACTATTCTGATGTAGATCTAAAATTAGTTCTTTATGCAATTTATATTTATGTTCGATTGTTGTGTGTACTGAATCATGAAATGTAATCTTCTGCAGCAATCTTCAACAGAATTAAGTGATCAGTGATCACAGAATCTATTTGGTTTTCTGTCTTTGTCAAGTACTTTGCCTGCTAGCCTGTCTGCTTGAGCAATGCATATATTAACTTAACTGATCTTAACAGACATGCTATATTGGTGAAAAGTTAAACCTAGTTTTGTCTAGTATTATACATTCTTCTTTCTCCAGTGGTCAAAGTAATAATAATTTCAGCAGGGATTTGTGCTTACAAAAATGAATGCACTTCTCTAAATGCATGAACTAGTAAATGTGTAAATAAATAATTAAATAAGCAAAGAAGTAAACAGATAGAAAAAAAATAAGAAAGTAACATGGAGATCTCATGGAATGGCATTTATTGTTTTGTTAAAACTGACATGTATTAGTAAATTAAATCCTACCCAGTGTGTGTATGTGTGTGTGTGTGTGTGTGTGTGTGTGTGTGTGTGTGTGTGTGTGTGTGTGTGTGTGTGTGTGTGTGTGTGTGTGTCTGTGTCTTTCTCTATAGTGGGTCTATATCTAATTGCTATTTAGTGAATAGCAATTCTTTGAACTTGTGTTTATTGAAGCTGCTATCCATCGAACAGTTTTTTAAGTGAAATTTTAACTAGAGCAAATTAACAATAGGTCAATCAAGCAACTGTAAAAAAAAAAAAAAAAACATGAAATTTAAAACCTACCAAGGTTCTGGACTGTGGCCCCCACACCCTCCCTAACTAAATATTCCAACTCCAAGATTAAATTACACAGGGGAAAAGGGCACATTTCAGATGGTGGCCAACCACTGACTTGCTCTAAAAAATTTGCCAATCAATGAATAGAAGCTTTGATAAACAAAGGTTTGATAAATTGCTATTTGCCAAATAGCAAAAGTAATATAGACCCCCTATATATTTATGTATTTGACTGTACAGATTTTGAAACCCTCAAATTTCAAAAATGAGAGTAACATCAAAATGTCATCAAAACTAGTTAAAAAGATGTGTTTTTTTGTTAAAGGGAGTATGCCTGCCTGCACCCTCACAACCAGGTACTTTAAACATACAAACTCTGAGATTGTTGAACAGTGTGGAAAAAAAGAGAAATATTTTTACTCAACTGTTAGCAATCTTGTACAGAAGGCTCATGATGCAGCTAACTGTAAGCACTTTAAGTGAATCAGACAGATTTACTTGCTATGCTAAAAGCAAGTAGGATGCAGATGATCAGTTAAGCTGCACAAATCATTGAAATATACTTCAATATAATGCAGATAACACTACTGATCGACCATCTACATCTCAATCAGCTATCTACAAGTAATGTGTGTGTATCTTTGTCTGTGTGTGTTTGTGTATATGTATCTGTGAGAATGTGTGTGTGTGTGTGTGTGTGTGTGTGTGTGTGTGTGTGTGTGTGTGTGTGTGTGTGTGTGTGTGTGTGTGGTTGTGTGTGTGATTGCAAATGTTATGGTGTGAAATGTTTTGGAATTAACATCAGTTTTGTTAAATGGCCAGGTACAAATTCTTTCAAAGTCAAGTATCATGTAAAGAACAATAAAGGAAAGAAAAAGAATCAATGAATTATAAGAAAAACGCAATAGACAAACACAAAAATGTCTAGCTCCTTTGCTTCATGCCTTTGAAAGATTAAAAGTAAATGTATTTAAATACTTAAAAAATATCACCTGACCAATCAATAAGCGAACATTAGTTACTTAAAACATATTCAAAAACATTTTATAAAATCATTTTGATACATATAAATGTGTAAACTAATTAAACCCTACATAATATTTTTCAATCTAGTTTATTTAAGCCATAGGGATTTAAAGTATATTTAGAGACTGAATATACAGTATGTATGCCACAGGTGAGGGTATTGAGCTGAAGGGAATGAGGAGATGGAGAGGGGACCAGTAGTAGAGATTTGACTAATAAAATTTCAAAATTAATACAGCTTCCTCAGAAAGTAAAATTCAATCAGTAGTGTTTTTATCCCTAATGCTAACCTTTACCTGTGATAAAACACATACTTTTATAAACCCTAACTCTCCTTTGTGTGGTAAGACGATATGTACGCACACTGATTTATTCATATTTTAATTCTTAACTTAATTTACATGTTCCTCAAACTTAACTTTAAAGTTTATTTTTGTTTATCCTGTATAACAAGGCCAGTATATG